>NW_026961067.1:0-158508 GCF_021018805.1 Prinia subflava | reverse complement strand
AAAATGATAATTTTATTATTATTGGCAATTCTCGCCCAGCTCGAGGCGGGAAACTTTTCCCGCCTGGCAAAAAATTCCCGAAATTTTGGGATCGGGAGCTCCTCCCCGAGAGCCGAAAATTCCCAGGAAGGGCGAGATTTGTCCCAAAAAAATTTAAATTTGGGATCCTCCAGGGCATTCCCGCCTCTGGGATCCGAGGGAGGGTTGGGGCCGGGAATTTCTGGGAATTCCCAAAAAAAAAATCCCAAAATCGAGGCGAGAGCCCCCAAAAATCTGCGGAGCTTTTGGGGTGAAACTCGGAGGTTTTGGTCTCAGCGGATTAAAAAAATTTAAAAAAAAAATTAAAAAAAAAAAAAAAAAAAAGGAAAGAAAAGAAGCAAAAAAAAGAAAATAAGAAAAAAATAAGAAAAAAGGAAAAAAAGAAGAAAGGGTTGGGAATCTCCCGGGATTTTCCCGGTTTTTCCCTCTGGATTTAATCCAAGGAAATTCCAAGGAAAAATAAAAATAAAAATAAAAATAAAAATAAAAATAAAAATAAAAATAAAAATAAAAATAAAAATAAAAATAAAAAGAAAAAGAAAAAGAAAAAGAAAAAGAAAAAGAAAAAGAAAAAGAAAAAGAAAAAGAAAAAGAAAAAGAAAAAAAATAAAAATAAAAATAAAAATAAAAAGAAAAAGAAAAAGAAAAAGAAAAAGAAAAAGAAAAAGAAAAAGAAAAAGAAAAATAAAAATAAAAATAAAAATAAAAATAAAAATAAAAATAAAAATAAAAATAAAAATAAAAATAAAAATAAAAATAAAAATAAGGAATTTTGCCTTGGGAAAACCTCACCTCGCGCTGCCTTTATTTATTTTCTCTCTTTTTTCACCAATTCCACCCGAAAATTTTGGTTTTTCAGCAGCTCCTTGGAGCCCCCCGTGGGTTTTTTGTTCAGATTTTCAATTTTTTTAATTATAAAAAGCAGGAAAAGCAGGAAAAGACAGCGAGGAACGGCTTTTCCAGAGGGAAATATCAAATTTTTATCTCAAATCGAGAGATCGGCACCAAAAAAAGGCTGCAAAAATCCAGCCCTGCCCTCGCCACTTTTATTAAAAAATTCCGAATTCCCATTTCTGGCCAGGCTGGAAAATCGGCCCCACCCAAACCCCGCCTTTCCTGAGGAATTCCCCAATTCCAGGGTGGAAAAAATCTCCAAAAATTAAAAATAAACGGCTTTAAATCATTTTTATTTCTCTCTGCCTCGAAAAATGAGGGGAAATTTTAATTTTTCAGCTGTTTTTCCTCCGAGTCCCACCTGCCACACCTGAAAATTTTGGATTTGGAGCCCGGCTCCCGATTTCCGCCTTTTTCACCCCAATTTAGGTGTCAAGGGCGAGGATGGGAGAAAATCGCGTTTAAAATGAGTTTTTAATTGCGTTTCCTGCCGGAGGAGCGCGGATAATTCAGATTTAATTCAGATTTAATTCACATTGAATTCACATTGAATTCACATTGAATTCACATTTAATTCACATTTAATTCGCATTTAATTCACATTGAATTCACATTGAATTCACATTGAATTCACATTGAATTCACATTGAATTCACATTGAATTCACATTTAATTCACATTGAATTCACATTTAATTCACATTTAAGCCGCTCCCAGCGGCCGGGGAGGTTTAAAAGTGCCCGAATTCCAGGGAAATGCGGATTTTTGGGATTTTTGGGATTTTTTGGGGGGATAAAATGGATTTGGGGCGGTGCTGATGGAGCTGGGACACCCCCGAGTCCTCTTCCTGCAGATCCCGGCCTGAAAAATGGGGAAAAAATGGGGAAAAATGGGGAAAAATAGAGAAAAATGGGGAAAAAAATGGGGAAAATGGGGAAAAGGATGGGAAAAATGGGGAAAAATGGGGGAAAATGGGGGAAAAAAATGGGAAAAATGGGAAAAATGGGGAAAAAAATGGGGGAAAATGGGGAAAAAATGGGGAAAAATGAGGAAAAATGGGGGAAAAATGGGAAAAATGGGGAAAAATGGGGGAAAATGGGAAAAATGGGGAAAAATGGGAAAAATGGGGAAAAATGGGAAAAATGGGGAAAATGGGGAAAAATGGGGAAAAATGAGGAAAAATGGGGAAAGATGGGGAAAAATGGGGGGAAAAAGGGGAAAAATGGGGGAAAATGGGGAAAAATGAGGAAAAATGGGGAAAAATGAGGAAAAATGGGGGAAAAAAATGGGAAAATGGGGAAAAGGATGGGGGAAATGGGGGGAAAAATTGGGGGAAGATGGGAAAATGGGGAGAAAAATGGGAAAATGGGGAAAAGGACTGGGAAAAATAGGGAAAAAATAGGAAAAATTGTGGGGGAAAATGAGGAAAAAATGGGATTTTCCCCCTGAGCATCACCGTCTTTAGCAGTTTCCCAGAGGATAAATCATTGCCTGATGGAAAAAATCGGGTTTTCCCCTTCCCACTATTTTTTAAAAAATATTTTTTCCCCAGTGTCTCCCTCCTTTAAGGGAAAAGCAAAAATATTTATTATTATTATTATTATTATTATTATTATTATTATTATTATTATATTAAATAATTATATTTATATTTAATATATTTAATGATTATATTTAATATATTTAAAACAATAATAGTAATAATAAAGATAATAAATATAATAAATATAATAAAAATATAATAATAATAATAATAATAATAATAATAATAATAATAATAATAATAATAATAATAATAATAATAATAATAATAATAATAATAATAATCCACACCCAAAAAAACCCTACCCTAAAAAAGCAAACAAAAATCCCCCAAAACGCCCCCAAGCCCCCCAAACAAACAAAAAAAGCCCCCAAAAACTCAATAAAATTTTATTTCTTCACATTTAATTTCTCCTAAACAATGAGATTCCCCTCCCGGGGTTATTTTCGGAGCGGATTTTGGGCAGGAAAAGGCGATTTTTGGGCCGAATTCCCGCTTTTCCCTCCGTTTCTCCCGGTTTTTTATGGATTTGGCGGAGAAGTGGAGGCAGCTCCTTGATGGAGGAGGAGCCGCGCTCTAAATCCGCCCCCGCTGATGGAAATTATTTTAATCGGGCGCTTTTTATGATGGATCGGGAATTTCTGGAGTCCCGAGCCGGGCTGGGAGAGTCCACTGGGGAGGATGAAATGATTAAAAGGCTTCTAGGGGAGATTTTATTTTATTTTATTTTATTTTATTTTATTTTATTTTATTTTATTTTATTTTATTTTATTTTATTTTATTTTATTTTATTTTATTTTATTTTATTTTATTTTATTTTATTTTATTTTGTTTTGTTTTGTTTTATTTTAATTTTTGTTTTATTTTATTTTAATTTTTTATTGTTTTTCTATTTTTATTTTTATTTATTTTCTAAATTTTTATTTTATTTTTTTATTGTATGTTATATTTTGTATGATTTTCCTTTTTCCTTTTTCCTTTTTCCTTTTTCCTTTTTCCTTTTTCCTTTTTCCTTTTTCCTTTTCCTTTTCCTTTTCCTTTTCCTTTTCCCTTTCCCTTTTTTCCCTCTCCTATTTCCCCCTCTCCTTTATTTTTCCTTCCCCAAATTTCAGACCCAGCTCTGTGCAAACCCCTCCGATTTTCCCATTTTTGCCCCTAAATTCCGATTTTGGGGCAGATTCGGGAGCGGTGATGGGACAAAGATCCCGGGAATTTTTTTCCCGGGAAGTTTTTCCCGATCCCGCAATTCCCGCTCTGGGTTAGACCCAATTTTAATGAATTTTTCCTCATTTGTTTCTTCATTTCTCTGCTCCTGCTCATTTTGCACAAGATCACAGAAATTCCCTCCCGCTTTCCGCCAGCTGGGCCAAAACCCCAGCAGAAAAATGAGATTTATTTAAATTTTTTCCTCCTGCATTCCTGAATTATTCTGCTTTTTGTAAAAAGCAGAATAATTCCCTGTGATGTGGCCACTTCAGAGGGCCGGGGCGGGGTTGGAACATTCCCGGGACATTTCCTCATCCTCAACATCAAAAAAAAATC
Organism: Prinia subflava; assembly: GCF_021018805.1. NCBI lineage: Eukaryota > Metazoa > Chordata > Aves > Passeriformes > Cisticolidae > Prinia > Prinia subflava. The sequence continues at coordinate 154,490 of NW_026961067.1, read as the reverse complement.
GGAATTTTTTCTGTCCGTGCCACCCGGCAGCCGGAGAGGGCTGCGAAACTTCTGCCGTGTTAGCGCAAAAGGGAATTTTAATAAAAAAACCAAGGCGGCCAGAGAGATAAAAAATTCTCCTTGATCTGCTGAGAGGGAGGAATTCACAGAGCAGCGGATCAAAGGCAGCAGAAAAACCCCAAAACCGCTCGAAATTTGGAGTGAATTCTTTTCTTCTCCTCCTCCCCATCCTCAAACCTTCCCCTCCTGCTCCTGGGGCCAAAAAAAAAAAAAAAAAAGAAATGAAACGAAATTAAATGAAATATTAATACAATACAAATAAAATAAAATAAAATAAAGAAATGAAATTAAATTAAATAGTAATAAAAATACAATAAAATAATGAAATGAAATTAAATATTAATACAAATAAAATAAAATAAAATAAAATAAAATAAAATAAAATAAAATAAAATAAAATAAAATAAAATAAAATAAAATGAAATAAAATAAAATAAAATAAAATAAAATAAAATAAAATAAATTATTTCCCTCCATAAATAATTGTCAGAAATTCCGCTGTGAGCCTTTTTTTTTTGAAAAAAGCAATAATAATAATAGCAATAATAACAATAACAACAATAACAACAATAACAACAATAACAACAATAATAATAATATTAAAAATAAAAATAAAAAATAAAAATAAAAATTAAAATTAAAATTAAAATTAAAATTAAAATTAAAATTAAAATTTAAATTTAAATTTAAATTTAAATTTAAATTTAAATTTAAAAAATAATAAAAAATAGAAATAAAAATAGAAATAAAAATATTAAAAAACAAAAACAAAAACAAAAACAAAAACAAAAGTAAAAATAAAAATAAAAATAAAAATAAAAATAAAAATAAAAATACATAAAAATAAAAATAAAAATAAAAATAAAAATAAAAATAAAAATAAAAATAAAAATAAAAATAAAAATAAAAATAAAAATAAAAATAAAAATAAAAATAAAAATAAAAATAAAAATAAAAATAAAAATAAAAATAAAAATAAAAATAAAAATAAAAATAAAAATAAATTATCTCCCATCCCATTTTGTGGCAGGCTCTCTGTCAGTGTTTGAAATGCGAGGCGCTCACGGCTCCTCTCCCCGGCACTCGGGGTTATCGCAGTGTAAACACTCCTGAGAGGAGCAGATAAAGTTCAAATCGCGCTCCCGGCCCGCTTTCACCCGGGCTTTATCCCGGGCTTTATCCCGGTTTCACCCGGGCTTTATCCCGGTTTCACCCGGATTTTATCCCACTTTCCCCCGGGTTTTATCCCGCTTTCCCCCGGGTTTTATCCCGGTTTCACCCGGGTTTTATCCCGGTTTCCCCCAGGCTTTATCCCGCTTTCCCCCCGGCTTTATCCCGGTTTCACCCGGGCTTTATCCCGGTTTCCCCCGGGTTTTATCCCGGTTTCACCTGGGTTTTATCCCGCTTTCACCCGGGTTTTATCCCGGTTTCCCCCGGGCTTTATCCCGGTTTCACCTGGGCTTTATCCCGCTTTCCCCCGGGCTTTATCCCGCTTTCCCCCGGGCTTTATCCCGCTTTCCCCCGGGCTTTATCCCGGTTTCCCCCGGGCTTTATCCCGCTTTCCCCCGGGCTTTATCCCGCTTTCACCCGGGCTTTATCCCGCTTTCCCCCGGGCTTTGGCAGGCCGAGCAGCGCTCCTAACTGCCCCGAGATAAACCCGGGCTTATCCCGGGTCCAGAGCGCCGGGATCGCCTCGTGTTCGCTTCTTATTTTTGGTTAAGAGCGACAAGAAGCGATGTGGGTTTTTAATTTGTGTTTTAGTGGTTTTTTGATGTTTTTGGGGGGGTTTTTGGGGTTTTTTTCCCCTAAAAAAGAGGTTTTAAATGTAAATTTGGGGATTGAAAACTGCGCGGGAGCTGCTTGGGGGTTTCCAGTAGGGAATTGAGGTAAAAAACCGAATTTTCAGCACGGAGTGAAGGAAAAATGAGAAGAAAAACCAAGAATTTGTGGTTTTTAGAAGGAATTGTCAAATAATGGCAATTCTCAGAAGGGTTTCTGTGCAGAAAGGAAACGTCTCAGCCCAGAGGCCAAAATCTCCTGTCCAGGCCAGGTGAAACAGAGCTAAAAACGCCCCAAAATCTTTTCAGATGAGGCAGGGAGAGAAAGCAGCTCCCAGAAACTGCGGGAGAGGGGCTGGGTTAGAAAAGGACAAAAAAAGGGAAATTTTAAATCTTATTTAAGTGTTGGAAGGGCCATGGAAGGTTCTGGAGGGCTCGGGGGGACTGGAGGAGTTTTTCCAGCTGGTTCTGGGTCACGGAAGCCGCAGGAATTGGCCCATGAAGGCTTTTTTGGGTGAAAATCGAGGAAATTTGGATCAATTTGTGCCCTGGGCAGGGCTCGCTGTGTCCCGGGTGGGGTTTGGAGCAGCAGCCCCCGGGGCCGGGCTGGATTTGAGCTCCTGGAATTGTGCGGAGGGAGAAGAGGAGGAGGTGGGGAGAGCCCAGAGGAGGAAAGAGCAGAAAACTCCCCAAAAAAATCGCTTTTCCTGAGGAATTCCGGCATTCCAGGGGGGAAATCCAGTCCAGCTCTGCCTGGAGAAGGTCTGGACAGGGGAATGAGCCTCGGGATTTCACTGGGCAGAGGAGGAGATCAGAAATCTCAAAAAAAACCCGCCTTTCCTAAGAATTCCTGAGGAATTCCGGCATTCCAGGGGGAAAAAAAATCCAGTCCAGCTCTCCCTGGGGAGGGGAATGACCCTCGGGATTTCACTGACCAGAGGAGGAGATAAGAAACCTCCCAAAAACCCGCTTTTCCTGAGGAATTCTGGCATTCCAGGGGGAAAAATCCTGTCCAATTCTGCCTGGAGAGGGGAATGACTCTCGGGATTTCACTGGGCGGAGGATGAAAGAGCAGAAACCTCCCAAAAACCACTTTTCTCTGAGGAATTCCGGCATTCCAGGGGGAAAAAATCCAGTCCAGCTCTGTCTGGAGAAGGTCTGGACAGGAGAATGACCCTCGGGATTTCACTGACCAGAGGAAAGGTCTGGACAGGGGAATGACCCTCGGGATTTCACTGACCAGAGGAAAGGTCTGGACAGGGGAGTGACCCTCGGGATTTCACTGACCAGAGGAAAGGTCTGGACAGGGGAATGACCCTCGGGATTTCACTGACCAGAGGAAAGGTCTGGTTTGAGGAGTGACCCTCGGGATTTCACTCCCAGGTCCCTGCTGGCTCCGAAGCGTTTCTGGAGCAGCTTTTCCCACGGACTGACCCGGGGGGAGCAGAGGGCTGGGACCACCCAGGCTCCGGGGCTGCCCCGGCCCGGGGAGCGGCGGGGAGCGGGCCCGGAGCTGCCCCGGAGCCCGAGGGGGGGACCCTGACCCCAACCCGCCTCCTCCCCACTCTTTATTTTTTATTTTTCCTTTTCCCCCCAATTTTCCCTCATTTTTCCCCCAGCACCGTGGGCAGGAGGGGCTGCGGCTGCCGGCGCTCTGTGCCTCAGGGTGAAGTGGTTCTTGTGTCCCGGGCAGCCAGAGATATCCAAAGGGGGGATTTTCCCTTCTTTCCCCATTTTTCCACTTTAACCCCTTTTTTTCTCCTTGCAGGAGCCGATCCCCAGGCGAGGCCGATCACAGCCCGGGTGTTAAATCACGGTTTAAATTAAATCACGGGTATCAAATCACGGTTTCAGCGAGTGAGTCGTGATTTCCACCAGTTCCTTACAAACCACAACCCTGGCGCTTCCCCGCTGCCCCGAACCCCGGCAGAGCCGCCCCCTGCAGCAAACCCTCCTCTCTTTCTGCCTCAGAAATCTCCAGCCCCAAAAATTCCCCCCACCCCCGTGAGGGATTTTTTTTAAATTATTTTTTAATTTTTTTTATCTCTGGCATTTGTGTTCTCCCCGCCCCCTCTCGCAGGTGGGGAGAAAAAAGCCAAATAAACATTATCCAATGTTTAATGTAGAGGCTGCGGAGCGCTCGGGGACTGTTTAGATATCGAGTGTTCCCCTGCCAGCGCCGCTGAGCGATGGCCACGGCCCCGCCGCCACCTTTGGCCAGCGCTGCCCTCGGGGGGCTCAGCCCGGGGGGCTCAGCCCGGGGGGCTCGAGGGGCTCAGCCCGGGGGGCTCGGGGGGCTCAGCCCGGGGGGCTCAGCCTGGGGAGCTCAGCCTGGGGTCTCTCGGGAGGCTCAGCCCGGGGGGCTCGGGGGACTCAGCCCGGGGAGCTCAGCCCGGGGGTCTCAGCCCGGCCCCGCCCGGGGGGCTCAGCCTGGGGTAGCCCAGGGGGCTCAGCCCAGGGGGCTCTGGGGGCTCAGCTCGGGGGGCTCAGCCCGGGGCAGCCCGGGGGGCTCAGCCCGGGGGGCTCAGCCCGGCCCCTCCTGGGGCGCTCAGCCCGGGGGGCTCAGCCCGGCCTCGCTCTGGGGGCTCAGCTCGGGGGGCTCAGCCCGGGGCATCCCGGGGGGCTCTGGGGGCTCAGCCCGGGGCAGCCCGGGGGGCTCAGCCAGGGGGACTCAGCCCGGGGGGCTCTGGGGTCTCAGCCCAGGGGTCTCAGCCCGGGGGGCTCAGCCCGGCCCTGCTCGGGGGCTCAGCCCGGGGGGCTCGGGGGGCTCAGCCCGGCCCCGCTCGCTCGGGGGACTCAGACCGGCCTCGCTCGGGGGGCTCAGCCCGGGGGGCTCAGCCCGGGGGGCTCAGCCCGAGCCGGGGGTGTTCACCGGAGCTCCCGCCCGGTTCGTCCCCGGGCCCGGCTCCGTCCATCACCGGGGGCAGCTCCCGAGCGGGGCGCGGCTCTCCCGCTCCCCGGGCTGCGCCTGCCGGGGGCTGCCGGCCACGGGGTCAAGTGGTTCTTGTGTCCCGGGCATCCAATGTGGGGAATTTTCCCTGCTTTTCCCATTTTTTTCCCATTTCCCCCCATTTTTTTCTCCTTTTTCCTCCCCATTCCCCCCCTACTATTTTTCTCCCTTTTTCCCTTCTTTTATTTCCCTTTCCCTTTTTTCATTTTTTCTTTTTTTCCCCTTTTTTCATTTTCCCCTTTTCTCCCCTTCTCCCCCTTTTCCCCTTTTATTTCCCCACTTTCCCCCTTTTTATTTCCTTCCCCCTTCCCCCCCCGCTTTTTTGCCCTCCCCCCCCCCTTTTCCTCATCTTTCCCTCCCTTTCCTCTGCTTCCCCCTTTTTTTCCCCTTTTCCTCCCCTTTTTCCCTCCCCCCCTTTCTTCCTTTTCTTTTTCCCTTTTTTCCCCCTTTCCCCCCTTTTTTTTCCTCTCCTTTCTTCCCCCCACTTTTCCCTTTTCCCCCCCCCACCCATCCTAGCAAAACCATTGGAGAGAATGGAGAGAAATTGTGCCTCAACACTGATTTAAACTCCTTTTTTTTTATTCCGGGCTTTCCAAAATTGGGTAAACCAGGCTCAACTTTGAATATGGAATTTTAAAGTGATCGCTGTTAGGAAAAAAAAACCCTAAAAACCCCAATAAAATAAAATAAAATAAAATAAAATAAAATAAAATAAAATAAAATAAAATAAAATAGTAAAAACCTCTTTCCACGTCTGATAACCCAGGAAAGGAGGGAGAGGGAAAGGAAATATTCACACCCAGAGCTTTGGGAAGTTTATAAACCCCTCAGGCCGAAGGCTTTAAACTCCCCTTTAACTAATGGGGGTCAGGGAAGGATTTTCTTTGTGGGTAAATGACCTGATAATTGGATTTACAGGTTTTTTTTCCACCTTCCAGCCCAGCAGCTGGTGCTGCCTGTCCTGGGCAGAGTCTCAGAGCAGGAGAAAGAAGAATTTGATGCAATTCCAGTTTTACAATGCGACAAATTCTGGTTTTTACCCCATTTCCTCTTTTCTGGGCTCTGCCATAAGATCTTACACGGATGGGGGTGGAAAATTTGGATTTAAGGGGGTTTCTGCAGGATATTTCCAGGATTTTGCTGAATTTGCAGCCGGGCTGGGTTCAGATCTGTTTATTTTGAATTATTTGGAGTTCGCTGCTGTGACAGCGGCAGCAGCACCTGGACAAGGCGATGGGAAATGATCCCACGGAATGTTCTGGAAACTCTGGGATATTCACTCAAATCATCCTCAAACACCCTGAGGACTCAGCCCTCTGCTGTCTCTGCCCTCTCTGAGAGAGTTTTTAATCAGGGAAATTCAAAATTCTCCTTTCCCTCAGGAAAAACTCCACAGGAAGGACAAGGCCGCAGAGGCCTGGGCCTGCTGAGGCCTGGGCCCGGCGCTTTTAAAATGTTTTATTTCCATCCTGCCTCGCTTCTCTCATCAAATCGATTTTCCCTTTTCTCCACAAGTGCTCTTGGCTGACGGAGAAGCTCTGAAAGCTCCAAGGAATTTATTTATTTCGTCGCTTTCTGGTGTTTTCTGGGGAGAAAAAGGCGAATCCGCAAAGCAGGCCGCAGCCTTTGTTTACATTGGGAAAAAAGCAGCAGTGACAAAAAAAAAAGGATGATTTTACCCCAAAAATGCACCTCAAAAAGGTGAATTTATGGTTTTGAGCAGCTCTGAGACATTGGATGAAGAGGCAAAAAAGAATTTTGGGTTTGGAAGGAGGAAGGAGGGATCAGGGAAGAATTCCTGGTGTGAGGGAAAAAAACCCAAAATTATCAGGTGGACGTGACCGTGGGGATTTCTGTGGGAAAATCTTTGTCACTGTCACACGTGGGGCTGGGAATGTCTAAAATTCCAGGATTTCTGCAGGAAAATCTTTGTCACTGTCACACGTGGGGCTGGGAATGTCTAAAATTCCAGGATTTCTGTGGGAAAATCACTGTCACATATGGGGTTATAAATGCCTGGAATTCCAAATTTCTGCAGCAAAATCCTTGTCACTATCTTGTTTGAGGCTGGGAATATCTGGAATTTTGGGATTTCTGCAGGAAAATCTTTGTCACTGTCACACGTGGGGCTGGGAATGTCTAAAATTCCAGGATTTCTGTGGGAAAATCTTTGTCACTGTCATAAATGGGGCTGGGAATGTCTAAAATTCCAGGATTTCTGTGGGAAAATCTTTGTCACTGTCACACGTGGGGCTGGGAATGTCTAAAATTCCAGGATTTCTGTGGGAAAATCTTTGTCACTGTCACACATGGGGCTGGGAATATCTGGAATTTTGGGATTTCTGCAGGAAAATCTTTGTCACTGTCACACATGGGGCTGGGAATATCTGGAATTTTGGGATTTCTGCAAGGAAAACCCAGGAACCGCAGCACCAGCACAGCTCCAGAATCCCAAACCCTAAAAATCAGAGTTTTGTGGAGGTTAAATCTCATTCCTATTTCTACCCCCAGCCCGTTTCTCTGATTACATTTCTCAATTTCCAAGACTGAGAGGAACTCGTTGGGCCCTGGGGCTGCTTCCTCCACCTGCTGCTCTGTTTTTAGCTCTTGTGAAGGAGAATTAAAGAGGGAAAAGCAGCAGGGCTCGGGGTTGGGGTTTAAATCGTCACTGGTCCCTGGGAAAACGGGAAGATTTTACCCAAGAACGAGCAGCCGCAGCAAACGGAGCCCAGATCTCACCTGGGGACTCATCTCTGCTATCTTTAGCAGCTTTAAATGAGGTTTTTACCCAGCCCAGCCAGGCAGGCTCCTGGTAGAGCACAGCTGAGCTGAGCTGTGGCTCAGGAGGACTCGGATGATCCTTAAAAGTGAATTTTTCCCTCCAGTTATAATAAAAAAAATCCATAAAAGCCCAGCTCAGAGAGCTCACCTGCGGCAGCGTTCATTTCCATCCCCGTTTGGATGCACCAATCTGTCAGAATTTTTATTTTAAGAGCTGCTCTAAGGTTTTTAAATGTTTTCCCATCATTTCCTGGTGAAGTTTTGGGTGGGAAAAGAGATATCCCCCCCTGCCCCCCGAATTTTGTTGGGTTCCCTTTCACCACCAAATCTTTTTGCAGGAGCAGCATCTCCCAGGAACAGCTTCAGGGCTTGGGTGAGTTTTTTAGGTGGAAAAAGACAATTTTTTTCCCAGAATTCTGATGCTTTAGGTGGAAAATTAGATTTTTTTTTCAGAGTTCTGATGCTTTAGGTGGAAAATTAGATTTTTTTTTCTGAGTTCTGATGGTTTGGGTGCAAAATGAGATTTTTTTTTTTCTGAGTTCTGATGGTTTGGGCAGAAAAAGGAGATTTTTTCCCAGAATTCTGATGGTTTCCCTTCCACCACCAAATCTTTCTACTGAGGCAGCATCTCCCAGGAACGGCTTCAGGGGCAGGGTGAGCTCCTCTGACACCTCAGCTCGCTGACAGCGCCGAGGATTTGGGATTTGGGCTCCTGGTCCTGCAGACACGGGGCAGATAAAAACCGAGAATTTGGGATTTGAGCTCCTGATCCTGCAGACACGGGGCAGATAAAAACCGAGGATTTGGGATTTGGGCTCCCAATCCTGCAGACACAGGCCAGATAAAAGTTGAGGATTTGGGATTTGGGATTTGGGCTCCCAATCCTGCAGACACGGGGCAGATAAAAGTTGAGGATTTGGGATTTGGGATTTGGGATTTGGGATTTGGGCTCCTGATCCTGCAGACACGGGGCAGATAAAAACCGAGGATTTGGGATTTGGGATTTGGGATTTGGGCTCCCAATCCCGCAGACACGGGGCAGATAAAAACCGAGGATTTGGGATTTGGGATTTGGGCTCCTGATCCTGCAGACACAGGGCAGATAAAAGTTGAGGATTTGGGATTTGGGATTTGGGCTCCTGGTCCTGCAGACACGGGGCAGATAAAAATTGAGGATTTGGGATTTGGGATTTGGGATTTGGGCTCCTGATCCTGCAGACACGGGGCAGATAAAAACCAAGAATTTGGGATTTGGGCTCCTGATCCCGCAGACACGGGGCAGATAAAAACCGAGAATTTGGGATTTGGGATTTGGGATTTGGGCTCCCAATCCTGCAGACACGGGGCAGATAAAAACCGAGGATTTGGGATTTGGGATTTGGGCTCCTGATCCTGCAGACACGGGGCAGATAAAAACCGAGGATTTGGGATTTGGGATTTGGGATTTGGGATTTGGGCTCCTGATCCTGCAGACACAGGGCAGATAAAAACCGAGGATTTGGGATTTGGGATTTGGGCTCCTGATCCTGCAGACACAGGGCAGATAAAAACTGAGAATTTGGGATTTGGGATTTGGGCTCCCAATCCTGCAGACACAGGGCAGATAAAAGTTGAGGATTTGGGATTTGGGATTTGGGATTTGGGCTCCTGATCCTGCAGACACAGGGCAGATAAAAGTTGAGGATTTGGGATTTGGGATTTGGGCTCCTGATCCCGCAGACACGGGGCAGATAAAAATTGAGGATTTGGGATTTGGGATTTGGGATTTGGGCTCCTGATCCCGCAGACACGGGGCAGATAAAAACCGAGAATTTGGGATTTGGGATTTGGGATTTGGGCTCCCAATCCTGCAGACACGGGGCAGATAAAAACCGAGGATTTGGGATTTGGGATTTGGGCTCCTGATCCTGCAGACACGGGGCAGATAAAAACCGAGGATTTGGGATTTGGGATTTGGGATTTGGGATTTGGGCTCCTGATCCTGCAGACACAGGGCAGATAAAAACCGAGGATTTGGGATTTGGGATTTGGGCTCCTGATCCTGCAGACACGGGGCAGATAAAAACTGAGGATTTGGGATTTGGGATTTGGGCTCCCAATCCTGCAGACACGGGGCAGATAAAAGTTGAGGATTTGGGATTTGGGATTTGGGATTTGGGCTCCCGATCCTGCAGACACGGGGCAGATAAAAGTTGAGGATTTGGGATTTGGGGCAGTAAAAGGCAGCAGCCTCTCTTAACAAACCTCTGCAGATAATCTGTCACCACTCCTGGCGTGCCTGGTCCATGAGGAAACGCCTCAAAGCCTGGAAAATCCCATCCCCCTCTTCCCTCCTCTTCCCCAAGTTTAAAAACGCAGAAATCATTCCCTGGATGAAGCAGAGATGAGGTCGCCTCTGCTTAATCCTCCCTGGAAGGATCAGGATGTGCAAAGTTGTGAATTATTCTGGATTTTGGGAGTCTGGGGTGGTTCCAGGATCCACCACGGAGTTCCTGATTCCTGGTGGGAATATTGAATATCAAATGGATTTTGCTATTTCTCCATCTCTCCATCTCTCCATTTCTCCATTTCTCCATTTCTCCATCTCTCCATTTCTCCATTTCTCCATTTCTGTATTTCTATATTTCTGTATTTCTCCATTTCTCCATTTCTCCATTTCTGTATTTCTGTATTTCTATATTTCTCCATTTCTGTATTTCTCCATTTCTCCATTTCTCCATTCCCACATTTCTCCATCCCCACATTCCCATCCGCCTGCCCTGCCAGCCTGCTGCTCACCCCTGCTCCATAAATTCCATTTTCACACCACTCAAAGCCATTTTTTTCCCCAAACCACAGCTCTGCATCCTCCCCTGAACGCGGCCCAGCCCCTCAGCAGGAACATTTTCCATGCAGGAACATTTTCCACGCCTGCAAACATTTGCCGAGCCCCAGGACCCCTTTGACATCTGCCAGGGAGCCGAAAAATTCCCTGAGCCTGGGCAGATCGGAGGCCTGGGCTGCCTTCAAAGCCACATCAGGGTCCTGCGGGGCTCCCCTGGACTCCAGCCCGGGAATCGGGAGCTGGGCCGGGATTAAAGCGGGGCTGGAGCTGGAAAAAAGCTGGGAAAAGCTCCCAGGTGGGGCCCTGGAGCAGTTCCAGGCGCCTTTGTTGAATCTCGTCCTGCTTGGAGCAGGAATTCTCCCCTCCGTGCTTTACACGAGGTCTGCGCCTGTTTTGGGGCAGTTTTCCTGGGAGCCACACCTGAGATTCCCAGTTTTCCAGCCCATGAGGATCTGTCTAAAATCTGCATTTCTTCCCCATTTTTTATCCCATTTCCTTCCCACTCTGCTCCTTTTGCCTCTGCCGAGTTTCTGTCACTCCAGAGCTGCTCCATCCATGGGGAAATTCAGATGCCCCAAAAAATCCACATTTTACCCCACATTCCCATCAGGTTTATCCATCCAGGAATAAATCCAAAGCCTGTTTTGGCCTGTTTAGGGTCCAGAAGGGAAAAAAAAAAAAAGGAAAAAAAAAAAAAAAAAAAAAAAAAAAAAAAAAAAAAAAAAAGGAAAGAGAAAAAAACGAGGAAGGAAAAAAAGGGGGAAAGAAAAAAAGGTGGAAAAAAATGGGAAAAAAAGCAGGGGACGTTTCCGAGGTGAGGCTGCCCAGCTGGCGGGTGATTTATGAAGTGCTGAAAAGCATCTTCGGAGCTGTCATTTATCCCGGAGCTCTCAGCCTAAATAAACAAAGAGCCCCCCCTTCCCTGATTATGTTTCCAGTGGAAACCATTCCAAAGCCTCGGAGCTGGCACTGGAAAAGCCCCTCCGGATATCCCGGCCCGCAGGTGCTCCCTAGTGGAGCTTCCAGCCCTTCCCGGGCCCTCGTTCCCCTTTCTGAAAGGGAAATCACATCAAAAATTCCAAAAAAAACCCAAAATCCAGGAGCAGAACCATCCCAGTCCTGCTGAGGGATCGCAGATTCCCAAAAAATTCACCCCCAAAGGATCTCGAGGAGCCTCTTCTGCCTCAAACCTTTCCCCACAACATCCCAGCCCTGATCCCGATTTTCCCTTGGCTCTCTCAGCATTCCCAAACCCATTCCCAAGCTTTGATCCATTCCTGGCCTCCCGAGGGTTTGCAAATCCAAGAATTCCTCCTATCTCCGAGATAAAGGGGGAAACCCAAATCTGAAGGATCAGAACCATCCCAGCCCTGATCCCAATTTTCCTTTCAGTCCCAACATTCCCAAACTCATTCCTGAGCTTTGATCCGTTCCTGGCTGCCCCAGAGTTTACAAATCCAAGAATTCCTCCTATCTCAGAGATAAGGGAGAAACCCCAAATCTGAAGGATCAAAACCATCCCAGTCCTGCCGAGGGATTCCAGATTCCCAAAAAATTCACCCCCAAAGGATCTCGAGGAGCCTCTTCTGCCCCAAACCTTTCCCCACAACATCCCAGCCCTGATCCCGATTTTCCCTTGGCTCTCTCAGCATTCCCAACCCCATTCCCGAGCTTTGATCCATTCCTGGCTGCCCCAGGGTTTGTAAATCCAGAATTCCTCCTATCTCCGAGATAAGGGAAGCACAGGAGGGCAGGGAGGAGATAACGCCGGGAATTCCGCAGGCAGGAAATCTGGACCCTGCTCTGGCGGGAGATACCGGAGCTTTTTCCCCAAATTTTTGGGTTTTTAAACACAGAATGCCCGATCCCATTGGGTTGGGCAAGAAGCAGCGACCGCATCCCTCAAAAATGGCTAATTCCCCTCAAAAATGGCTCATTCCTCTCAAAAATGGCTCATTCCCCTCAAAAATGGCTCTTTCTCCCCAAAAAATAGGCCTTTTCCTTCAAAAATGGACCTTTCTTCCTCCAAAAATAGCTCATTTCCCTCAAACCTGGGCTTTTTGCCCTCAAAAATGGCTATTTTACCCTAAAAATGACCACTTTTTTCCCCCTCAAAAATGGACTCTTTCCCTCAAAAATGTCTCTTTTTCCTCAAAAATGGCTCATTCCCCTCAAAAACGGGCTCCTTTTTCCTTAAAAATGTCTTTTTCCCCTCAAACCCGGGATTTCCCCCTCCAGCCCCTCTCGGTGCCCTTTTCCCCCCGGGAATTCCAGGCGGAGATCAAAGCCGGCCGAGCATTCCCGGGAAGCTGAGTCAGGAGCTCTGCGGGTTCCCCAGGCCGAGCCCCCCAGCAGGAATTCCGCTTTCTGCCTCTCCTTATTCCCCAAAAATTCCTGATCTCTGATCCCGGATCCAGCCCGGCCCTGCTGTGGGATTTGTCGCATTAATTTCATTTTTTCCCCCCCGAGATGAAAGCTCCGGGTGCCTCCCCCCGAACTTCCTCTCCTTTTGTTCTCAGGAAGTCTGATTATTTTTTGTTTTTAATTTTCCACCCCCTTTTCCTAATATTTATTCATGAGGATTTTTTTTTTTTTGTCTTTTTGATTTTTTGGGGTTTTTTTTTGCTTTCAGAAGCTTCCCAGCAGCTGCTCCTGATCCGATGGAATTCGCTCGGCTCCAAGGATGGATTTTCATCTCCACCGGGGACAGGCAGATGCTTCCCCTGGCCGGGAACGCAGCTCCAGAAACCGGGAATTCTGGATTTTATGGAATTCTGAGGGAATTCTGGCTGCTCACCTGCAGCTGCTCCAGCCAGGATCCCAATTTTCCATGAGCTGGGCCTGGATTCCCAGATTTGGGCTTTAAACTCGAGTTTATCCCTTTTCCTTTTCCTTTTCCTTTCCTCCTTTTTCTTTTCTTTCTCTCTGTTCCAGCACTGAGATTTTTCAAATGAAACCAAAGGAAAAGAAAAGAAAAAAAAAAGAAAAAATACTGCAGATAGGAAAATAATAAAGGAAAAGAGAAATCGTAATTGAAAGGAAAATGGAAAAGGGGAAATGAGGAAAAAAAAAGGTGGGGAAGGGGAAGGGGAAGGGGAAGGAGAAGGAGAAGGAGAAGGAGAAGGAGAAGGAGAAGGAGAAGGAGAAGGAGAAGGAAAAGGAAAAGGAAAAGGAAAAGGAAAAGGAAAAGGAAAAGGAAAAGGAAAAGGAAAAGGAAAAGGAAAAGGAAAAGGAAAAGGAAAAGGAAAAGGAAAAGGAAAAGGAAAAGGAAAAGGAAAAGGAAAAGGAAAAGGAAAAGGAAAAGGAAAAGGAAAAGTCTGGAAGCTTTGCAGCGATGTTTCACCGGGGCCTCAGGGGGGAACGGGAGCGGGGAGAGGGAGGAAAGGAGGGAAAAGGGAATCCCGGGAATGAGCTCTGGGGAGAGCCCGGGGCCTGTAAATCCCCGCCCCATAAATCAGCCCCTAATTAGGCGCGAAGAGGAGGCTTTAACATCCTCATCAAAGGGATTAATTAATTCATCCAGGGGCTCGGGACAGAGTGGGGAGGGGGGTGATGGAGATGGAGCCTCCCGATCCCCTCATCCCATCCCGGGAGAGGGCTGAGATAAAGGAGAAGGGATGGAGAGGGATCATTGATCTGGAATTTTCCCTTCCCTTCATCCCAAACCTCTCTGGGAAAGGGCTGAGCTCTCCTGGCTCATCATCTGCTCTGGGTTGTGCCCGGGGCAGGGGGAAAAGGGTTTGGAGGAGGGAATGATGGATCTGGAATTTTCTCTTCCCTTCATCTCCATCCTCTCCTGGGAAAGGGCTGAGATCCCGGAATTGTGGCTGGGATAAGGGAGAAGGGATGGAGAGGGATCATTGATCTGGAATTTTCCCTTCCCTTTGTTCCGAACCTCTCTGGGAAAGCTGAGGTGCTCGGGATTGTGGGTGAGAAAAGGGATGGAGGAGGGGATGATGGATCTGGAATTTTCTTTTCCCGAACTTCTCTCAGGAAAGGGCTGAGATCTCCTGGTTCATCCTCTCCTGGTGCTTGGGACTGGGGATGGGACAGGGGGAAAAGGGCCTGGAGAAAAGGATGGTGGAGCTGGAAGTTTCTGTTCCCTTCATCCCCATCCTCTCCTGGGGAAAAATAAAATAAAAATAATAAATAAATTAAAATTAAGTAATAAAATATTTTAAAATAAAATATTCCCAAATTCCATCCAGGGACGCTTCCCGCGATCCCAGATCCCTCCAACCTGGCCTGGGACAATTCCAGCCACAGATTCCCTGGGAATTCCATCACAGGGAGGATTTTTTTTCCCCAAAATCCCCTCCTGAATCCACTTAAAGGAGGAGCAGCCTGGATCTGGAAAGTTCTGGAATTCCAGGAGGGTTTGGGTGGGGAGGGGCTGGGATGGAATTCCCCTGGATCCCTGGAATTATCCCAGGCCAGGCCGGAGCAATCCGGGTGTTCCTGGATGAGCTTTTCCAGAAGAACTCATCCCAATGGTTCACGTGGGCTTGGGAATGACCCGTGGGAAACCACAAAATTCCCAAAATTCCCATTATTGGCTTTTTTTCCCCATTAATTCTTCCCTGGGAGTGGCCAGCAAGGGAAGCCTTGAAACCAAACCCCTCAATCTCCATCCAAATCCAAGTGATAAAATCGGAATTAAACCCTTTCCCATCATATTTTTCTTTATTTCCATTTGAAAATTCAAATTTTTTTCGGTGCTCACTCTCCGGAATCCCAACAGATCCGGATGCTGCTCCCATTTCTCCTCACAAATCCCTTTTTATGCCGATTCCAGCATCCCAAAAATCCCCCTCCCCTCCTGGGCTCTCCTTTAGGATTTCAATCCCAAACCCCGGGCTGAGTTCACCGCGAGTTTTTCCTCCCCCTTTTCCCGGCTCCGGTGACAAATTGGAACACGAGGGTTTAATGAAAATCGCTGGAAACGTCAGGAAAATCCCGCCCTGGAGCTGACAGGGGCCCATCTGCATCCCGGCCTTCCCATTAATTCCCTAACAACTCCCGACAGCCGCGCCCGCGGGGTCGCGGGTTTAATTTAATCCCGCCCGGTGCGGGATGAGGGAGGCATCGGTGAAATTCCGCTTTTCCCGGGGTTTTTGTTCCGTGTTTTTCACCATGTGCAGGGATCAGCGCTGTCCCTCGGTGTCATCAGGATTGGGGACATCGCCCTGCCTGCCTCTGGCAGAGATTTTGGGATTCGGGATTTGGGGATTTTGGGATTTGGGGACTTGGGGATTTGGGGATTTGGGGATTTCAGGATTCAGGAGTCACGATGTCAAGATTTGGGATTTCAGGATTTCAGGATTTAGGATTTTAGGATTTTGGGATTTCAGCATTTCAGGATTAAGGATTTTAGGATTTCACGATTTCAAGATTTCAGGATTTCAGGATTTCAGGATTTCAGGATTTCAGGATTTCAGGATTCCAGGATTTCAGGATTTCAGGATTCAAGATTTCAGGTTTTCCTGGCATCCCAGGGGAAAAAGCGCCCCATGCCCAAGTTTGAGGTGGAATTTTGGTGTTTTATTTCACTCGTTTAAGGTGCAGAATTCAGGGCAATCCTGGGGGTTTTCCCAGGAGTCGTTCCAGGTTTTCCATTGGGTTTTTCATCAGCTCCTTAATCAGGCCTTGCTGGGGCCTAACTAAACCCGAGGCTGGGTTTATTAGGGTGGAGACAAATCAGACCTCGGAGCTCGGTGACAGGAACTGCTGTCCTAGGAGCTGCCACGGCAGAATTCCCTGGATCCTTCTAGAAACAGGGAATGGGGCTGAACCGGGCGGGTTTGGGACAAACTGGGGACAGGAATTGCTGTTCCTTGGAGCTGCCATGGCAGAATTCCATGGAACCTTCCACTCCCATTCCCTAATGGGCCTGAACTGGGCAGGTTTGGGACAAACTGGGGACAGGAATTGCTGTCCCTTGGAGCCGGCCCCATTTAGGGACAACCCCTCCCTTAATCCCTCTCCAGGCTCCCCAGATCCCTCCGGATCCTTCCGGAATTTCATTCCCTGAATTTTCCCTGTACAAATCCCAGGGAGGGGCAAGAGGGAGGCGACGAGAGGCAAAATCAGCTCCAGGATGGAAAAGCTCCAGCTTGGAATTCTGCTTGGGAATTCCGCGGGGTTTGGAATCCACCGGGACGCGGTTCCGGGGCGCCGCTCGTGTCCCCGCGCGGTGACAAACGGGAGGTGACAGCTCATCCTGCCCGTGTCACTCCTCGCTGCCTCCACAGCCCGGCTTTGTGTCCCGCTCAGCAGAGCGCGGCTCAGAGCGGGAAAAGCCCGGCCTAACCCAGCCCCGCCCAGGCCGCTCCTCTTCCCGAAGGAATTGGAGTTCCAGGCACGGTGACTCCGCTCTTCCCGAGCTTCCACCGCCCCTTTGGGGTTCAGTTTATCCCAAAAGTGAATTTCCGCCCCCAGGTGTGCCCAGAACCTTCCACACTTCCCACACAACCCCTCCCTGGCAAATCCAGGGATTTCAGGGATGGAATTTCCTGGGATGTGCTGGATTCCGTTTCCAGGGGTTGTGACCCCCCCCCCGCATCCCGTTGCCATGGAAACGCTTCCCGCTGCCAGGTTGTTCCTGCGGGGAATGAGATGGAAAAGGTGGAGGCGCTGGAAAATCCGGAATTTGGGATTTCCCTGCCCCGGACGCCTCCTGATGTCCACGGGAATTCCGGGATTTGCCGAGGAGGCGGCGGGGGAAGGAGTGAGGAGGAAGAGGAGGGGGAGGAAGGAGGAGGATTCGCTCTCTTTTCCAAGGAATTCTCCTCCACGGAACTCAGAGATTCTAGGAATCCATAAAAATCCATCATTCCCTCCTTCCCAGATGGGATTTGTGTCTCATCCTTGTCCTTCCCATCCCAGCCAGATCCTCAATCCTACTGCTCCAAAATGAGATTTTCAGCTTTTCCTAAATCTCCTTTTCCCAAATATTCCGACCTGGAGCCAGAATTCCACCTCATTCCCTGAAATCCGGGATGTGGGGATGGATAAATCCTCAATTCCTGAGTCTGAAATGGGATTCCTCCAACACCGGGGTTTGCATCCCAACAATTCCAGCCCTGCAAATACCTGGGAACAAGCGGCACAAACCCCAGGGAAAGCTCCGGGAGGGTTCCAGAGCCGGGAATTCAGCTCCAGGAAACTCGGGAGCTGGGAATGCATCTCTGGGAGACTCCAGAGCTGGGAATTCAGCTCCAGAAGGGTTCTGGAGCCAGGAATTTAGTTCCAGGAGGGTTCTAGAGATGGGAATTTAGCTCTGGGAGACTCCAGAGATGGAAATTTATCTCCAGGAGACTCCAAAGTCAGGAATTTAGCTCCAGAAGGGTTCTGGAGCTGGGAAATTGTCCCTGGGGGAATCTGGAGTTTGGAATTTATCTCTGGAAGGGCTTTGGAGCCAGGAATTCAGCCCTTGGAGGGCTCTGGAGCTGGGAATTTTTCTCCAGGAGAGTCTGGAGCTGGGAATTTATTTCTGGGAGGGCTCTGGAGCTGGGACTTAGCCCCTGGAGGGCCCTGGAGGTGGGAATTTATCTCCGGGAGACTCTGGATCCGTGGATTTATCTCCGGGAGGCTCCGGGGCTGTGGAGCTGTCGGCTCCTCAGGCAGTGACAGGCGCCGCCTGACAGGAACCACTTAACTTCCAATTTTCCCTGCTCCCGAGATCCCGGCGGGCAGGGCTGGGGGGGATGGAAGCGACACCTCCATCCCTCCTCCCTGCCTCCTTCCAGCCCCGCTTCTCCCGGCTGGAAGGAGCCGGGATTGGATTTTCCGAGGGGATAAAAAGCAGGGAAAAAGCGCCTGCGGTGACCAGGGCAGGGGGCTGGGATGGGAGGTGGAATTCCAGATCATTCCCTGATTATTTTTGGTGTGGTCTTGGTGTCGAGTTTGGAGCTGGAGCTTTCCTTGGGATGGGAGGTGGAATTCCAGATCATTCCCTGATTTTTTCTGGTGTGATATCAGCGGGGAGTTTGGAGCTGGAGGGGTTTTTTGGGATGGGAGGGGGGATTGGTGCAATTCCAGGCCGTTCCATGATTGTCTGTGCAATTCCAGGTGCTCCAGAGAGGAGCAGGGCCTGGAGATTCCGGCACATTCCACAGGGAACAAACGGGAAAACTGCCCTGATCCCCATCCCAATCCTGATCCCGACAGAGCCAAACTGGGAATTTCCCTGATATTCCGTGTCCTATTCCCTGCCCTAAGCGTGGACCCAAACCCCTCTCAGGCCCCTTTGTGATCCTGGAATTGTAAATAATCCTGGAATTTTAAATCCTTGTAATCCTGGAATTGTAAATAAACCTGGAGCCTTAAATCCTTCTAATCCTGGATTTGTAAATGTTGTAATCCTGGAGTTGTAGCCCTGCAAATCCTGGAATTGTAAATAAATCTGGAATTTTAAACCCCTGTAATCCTGATGGGTCGCACATCCGGAGCTCTGCCTCTCCCGTTTCCCCCCCGACATTCCTGATAGGAAAAGGGCTCTGCCTCTCCTCTTTTTCCCCCAGTATTCCCAATATTCCCAACAGGAAAAGGGAACTGCCTCTCCCTTTTTTCCCCTCAATATTCCCAATATTCCTGAGTGGAAAAGGGCTCCGTTTCCCCCAAGTATTCCCAACTGGAAAAGGGCTCTTCCTCTCCCTTTCCCCCCCCAATATTCCCAATATTCCGATGGAAAAGGGCCCCATTTCCCCCCGATATTCCCAATATTCCGATGGAAAGGGCTCTGCCTCTCCCTTTTTTCCCCCTAAATATTCCCAATATTCCCGATGGAAAAGGGCCCCATTTCCCCCCGATATTCCCAATATTCCAATGGAAAGGGCCCGATTTCCCCCCGATATTCCCAATATTCCAATGGAAAGGGCTCTCCCTCTCCCGTTCCCCCCCAGCTCCTCCAAGGCCGCCCGGCTCTGTTTCCATGGTTACTCCCAATCCATCGCCCGTTTCCCGGGAAATTGGATTTCCAGGGATGTCAGCAGGGCACAGCCCGGTGCTGATCCGAGCTGGGATTTTCTCCAGCTGGGGGGGAGGTTTGGAACCCCGAATCCCCAAAATCGGGACGAGGGTGGTGTCGGATCCCCCCTGTCCTTCCCAGAGGATCCCAAATCCAAATTTGTGAGCAGCCCGCACATCCAAAAACTGAAGCAGTGAGGAAAAAAGGGAAGGGAGAGCAAAAAATAAAAAGCAAATTTCCCTGGAAATTGGGAAAATCCCTTTATCCTGAGACCCTGCCTGTGATATTTTTATTTTCTGTTTATTTTTATTTCCTGGCTTGAATTCCCTAAATCCCAGTTCAGGAGTCCTTGCCTGGCTGACAGATTTGAGGGGCAGGTATTGACAGGAAAAATCCACATTTTGCCCCAAAAGAGCCTCAGAATTCCCTAAATCCCAGCTCAGGAGTCCCTACCTGGCCAGGAGATTTGAGGGGCAGGTATTGACAGGAAAAATCCACATTTTGCCCCAAAAGAGGCTCTGAATTCTCTAATTCTCAGCTCAGGAGTCCCTACCTGGCTGGGGGATGTAAAGGGGGGCACTGACAGGGAAAAATCCACATTTTCTCCCCAAAAAGGCTCGGAATTCCCTAAATCCTGGCTCTACCTGGCCGGAAGAGCGGAGGTGCAGCTGCTGTGATATTTTTATTCTCCATCTCCTGCTCGGGGCCCCTGAGCTGAGGCGTTTCCTGTGCTTTGAGGCCTCAGCATCCGCTGCGAACGTTGAATTTCGGGGCTGTTTTGGCCCTAAAACCGAGCTCGGGCCGCAGCTGAGCCGAGCCTAAGGAGGCTGAAGGGGGAGGGGTAAAAGCTGAGCTTAAAATCTGAGTAAGAACCGGCAGAACTTGGGCAGGGCTGGATGTGAAACTCCCCGGTTTGGAAAGGACGTGGGAGCGGCAGCGCCGAGGTTTCTCCGGGATCTGGGGATCCCCTGGTGCTCCCTCTGTCCCCCAAAAAAAATCCCAGAAATCCCCAAAATCCAGCAGCGAATTTTCCTGTAAATTCACTTTTTATGGTCCCTTCTCTACCAAATCCCCCTCCTTGGGAAATGTCACTGGTGAGGGACACCCCGAGGTGCTGCCCCTGCAAATCCCGACCCGAAACGGCCCCAAAAGGACCCTGGAGCTGCTTTGGGGTTTCTCCTTCGGCTCCGTGACCCCAAATCCCGACCCCAAATGTTTGGGGACCCCCTGGCACCTGGGCCTTGCCCGGGCTGTGCTGAGAACTGAAAGAAAAATGGAATTTTTTCCTTTGTTTGTCGGAAAAGGGGGGCCTAAAACACCTGGGAGCACCTGGAGGAGCAGCGCTGGAATTCCAGGAGGATTT
The DNA here is from genome assembly GCF_021018805.1 of Prinia subflava. NCBI lineage: Eukaryota > Metazoa > Chordata > Aves > Passeriformes > Cisticolidae > Prinia > Prinia subflava. The sequence continues at coordinate 133,766 of NW_026961067.1, read as the reverse complement.
CCACGTGGGAATTTCTGGATTTCCAGGAGGATTTCCCGCATTTCCTTATGGAAATTTCTGTATTTTCAGAAGTGTTTCCCACATTTCCTTATGGAGGAGCAGCTCCGAATTTCCAGGAGGATTTCCATATGGAAACCTCCATATTTCCAGGAATACTTCTCACATTTCCATGTGGAAATCTCCACATTTCCAGGAATATTTCCCCCCTTTCCTTATGGAGGAGCATCTCCGTATTTCCAGGAGATTTTCCATTTTCCATTTCCATGTGGAAATCTCCGCATTTCCAGGAGTATTTCCTCACTTTTCCATGTGGAAATCTCCACATTTCCAGGAGTTTTTCCATCTTTTCCCCACCCCAGCCTTTCCCATCCCAGCCGTGAGACAACCCTGGAGTTTTATTTTTTACCATCCAACCCCTCCTTCCACACAGGAAAGGGAAAATTTCATTCCAGAACATCCATCACCACCTTGTTCCCATGGGAATTCTGGGGAGAAAAACCAGGAAAAAAATCCCAATCCCAGTCCCAGGTGGCTCCAGGTGAGCTCCTGGAGGAAATTCCTGCCGGGAAAGCTCAGCCGGTTCCAGGTGTGGCCCCTTGGCTGCAGCTCAGCTTTTCCCACCCGGAATTTTCGGGATCATCCCGGACAGCTGGGGGTGATTCCGGGGGGTTTAAAAGGAGGAGGAATCCCAGCCCCAAAGTTCCTCCTCCTCTTTTTGGGGTGTCCCCGCCCTCCCCGCTTCCTCCTCGCCGCCCCGGAGCGCTCAGGGCTGGCTCAGAAGGAATCCCATGGATCCCCCGATCCCGGAGGAGATCCAGAGGCTCCTGGCAGGTACCAACCCCCTCCTCATCCCCTCCTGCCCCACGGGGAAATCCCTGGCAGGATCTGGGGTGGCGTTTCCGTGGGGGTTTGGGGTCTTCAGGGCTTGTGGAACATCCCTGTCCCCAAGAATTTTGGGGGTCTGTGGGACCTCCTTGACCCCAAACTCAGGGAGAATTTGGGGGTGATCCCAAGGAGAATTTTGGAGCTGTGGGATTTCCTTGTCCTCAAAAATTTGGGGGCTGCAGGATGTCCCTGTCCTTGATCCCAAAAAATTTGGGGGCTGTGGGACCCCCTGGCCTCAAGGAGAATTTGGGGGTGATCCCAAAGAGAATTTGGGGGCTGCAGGACCTCCCTGTCCTTGACCCCAAAGGGAATCTGGGGGCTGTGGGACCTCCTGGTCCCCAAGATTTTTGGGGGCTGTGGGACCTCCTGGTCCCCAAGATTTTTGGGGGCCGTGGGACCTCCTGGTCCCCCAGAATTTGGGAGCTGTGGGACCTCCCTGACCCTGAGGAGAATTTGGGGGCTGTTTTTGAGTTTTTGGGCCTCAAACCCCTGAATTTTGTGAGGTTTTTTTGCAGCTTGGGGTGGGGAGAGAACTTCTGTGGTGCCCATAAATCCGTCAATCCACCCCCAGCAGGGATTTCAGGCTGGAGCGGGGGTTCAATCCCCTCTCCCTGAGGAACCCCAATGTTTTGGGGGTGCTTTTGCACCTTTTGCTGCTCGGGGCTGCGTTTGAGGGTTTGATCCTCAAACCCCAAAACCTCGTGGGGATTTGTTCGTGTGGTGCCCACAAATCCCTGAATCCCCCCCCGGCAGGGATTCAATCCCCCCCTGCCCATGGAACCCCCACATTGGGAGGTGCTGAGGAGCCCTGGGACCCCTTTTGGTGGTTTTGGGGTTTTTTTGGAGCTTCCATCTCTCATTTCCTGCCTCGGCAGCGCCGAGCTCATCCCTCCCCCTCCAAAACCCCGCGGAACCTCCTCGGGCTGAGCCTCTCCCAGCCCATCCGAGCTCTTTCCCGAATTCCCAGATGGAATCGGGAATTCTCCCCTCGGCTCAGCCCTCCACGGTCCCGAGCTGCCCCCTCCGGGCGCGGCTCCTTTCCGCGGGATTATTTCCTCGTTAGCTGCCGGTTTTTAATTGAAGGCTTCAGATCTGGTGCCCCCAGCCCGGCCTCTGTGGGCTGACAGGTGGAGCAGGCCGGGAATGGAGATTAATTGCGTGTCACAAAGCTCGGGATCAAACCTGCCCGCGGCCTGACAGTCCCGAGGCCTTCCAGGGCCTGGGGAGGCTCCAGGCCGGGAATGGAGGAGTTTAAATTCTATTTTTTTATTATTTATTTTGTATTTTATGAGGTTTATGGGGTGATCTCATTGTTGTCCCTAGCAAAAAAACACGGAGAGGGATTTGGGATCAAACTTTGATGATCCCGAGGACTTCCAGGGGCTGTGGAAGCTCCGGGATGGGAATGGAAGAGTTTAAATTCATTATTTTTTATTCCTTATTTTGTATTTTATGAGGTTTATGGGGTGATCTCATTGTTGTCCCTAGCAAAAAAACATGGAGAGGGATTTGGGTTCAAACTTTGACGATCCCGAGGACTTCCAGGGCCTGGGGAGGCTCCAGGCTGGGAATGGAGGCGTTTAAATTCTATTTTTTTATTATTTATTCTGTATTTTATGTGGTTTTGGGGTGAACTTGTTGTCTCTGAAGGAGCTGGCAAAAAACACGGAGAGGGATTTGGGATCAAACTTTGACGATCCTGAGGACTTCCAGGGGCTGTGGAGGCTCCAGGATGGGAATGGAAGAGTTTAAATTCATTATTTTTTATTCCTTATTTTGTATTTTATGAGGTTTATGGGGTGATCTCATTGTTGTCCCTAGCAAAAAAACACGGAGAGGGATTTGGGATCAAACTTTGACGATCCCAAGGACTTCCAGGGCCTGGGGAGGCTTCCAGGGGCTGTGGAGGCTCCAGGATGGGAATGGAGGAGTTTAAATTTTTTTTTATTGTTATTTTTTTTGTATTTTATGAGGTTTTGGGGTGACTCTGTTGTGGCCTGAAGGAGCTGGCAAAAAACACGGGGAGGGATTTGGGATCAAACTTTGACAATCCCGAGGCCTTCCAGGAGTTCTGGGAGCTCCTGGCCCTTCCCAGGCTGGCAAGGAAGGAGTTTTCCCTTTTCTTTCCTTTTTTCCCCTTTTTCCCAACTCCTTTTCTCCCTTTATTTTCTTCTCCTCCATTTCCCCCCCTTTTTTTTCCTTTTTTTTCCTTTTTTTTCCTTTTTTTTCCTTTTTTTTCCTTTTTTTTCCTTTTTTCCTTTTTTCCTTTTTTTTCCTTTTTTTTCCTTTTTTTTCCTTTTTTTTCCTTTTTTTTTCCTTTTTTTTCCTTTTTTTTTCCTTTTTTTTTCCTTTTTTTTTCCTTTTTTTTTCCTTTTTTTTTCCTTTTTTTTCCTTTTTTTTCCTTTTTTTTCCTTTTTTTTTTCCCCCAGAAAGGATCAGGGACCCTCCAGCCAAACTCCTGAGCGGAGCCGGGCGCTCTCTCCGTAACCAGCGGGAATTTACCGCTCCCGACCAAAGCTAAACCCGGCTTTAGGGTGATTTATTCCCCGCCTGCCCTCCCTGACTTTACGGCCGAGTTTCCCTTCTCCTTCTCCTTTCCTGCCGCTCCAAACCCTCTGGAAAAGCCGCAGCTCCTCCCATAACTCACCCGGGCTGACAGCCCCGGCACTAAACCGCTAATCTCGAGTTTAGTGAGTTAATCCGCGCTTAAAAATCACCCCGGGGTTGCCCGGGGGGTTGGGAGTGGTTTGGTTTTCCCGCCTGCTCCATCTCTGTGGAAAAATGGGATTTGGGGATTTTTCCATGCGGTTTCTCGTTCGTTTTGAGTTTCCAGAAAATGAATTTGTTCCGTCTGCTCTCGTCGGGATCGTCAGGGCGGGTTTGGGGATTTTTTAGGTTTGGATCTCTGGATTTTTCTCGGTTGTTAGTGGCGTAAGCTCGGCTTTATTAGACGTGTCCTAAACTGGAGCTCAGCTTTATTAGGCCTGGATTGGGCCGTGGATTTAGGCTCAGGAGCTTTCAGATTCAGCTTTCCTGACTCTTCCCAGGTTTCTCCAACTCCTTTTCCAGGCCCAGATTCCCTAAACCCTTTCCCAGCTTCCCTAAACCCTTTCCCAAGTCCACCTTTCTTATCCTTCCCAACTTTCTTGACCTTTCCCAGGTTTTCCTCCCTTCCCAGGCCCAGGTTTCTTTCCCAGGTTCAGATTCCCTAAACCCTTTCCCAGATCCAGGTTTCCCAAACCCCTTCCCAGCTTTCCTGACCCTTCCCAGGTTTCTCCAACTCCTTCTCCAGGCCCAGGTTCCCCAAACCCTGGCCCAGGTTCCCCAAACCCTGGCCCAGGTTCCCCAAACCCTTGCCCATGTCCAGGTTTCTCCAACCCCTTTTCCCACTACCGGATTTCCTGACCCTTCCCACTCCCACTTTTCCTCCCGCGTCCCCGATTTCCCCCCGCGCGTCCCCGATTCCCCCTGCCGTGTCCCCGATTCCCCCTGCCGTGTCCCCGATTTCCCCTCCCGTATCCCCGATTTCCCCTCCCGTGTCCCCGATTTCCCCTCCCGTATCCCTGATTTCCCGGCCATTCCCTGTTTTCCAGAGGCTGAGGATTACCTGGCCCGGGGTTTGCAGGAGGAGCCGCTCAGCGCCGGCGCCCGGGAGCGGCGGGACGGGATCCTCCGCGCCTTCCAGCGCATCCGAGCCAGGTGGGATCTCCCGAATTCCCGAATTCCCCAATCCAAACCCTCTGAATTCCCTCAGATTTTGGGAATTTCTCCTTCCGGTGGAGTTCCCCCATGGTTTGGAGTTGTAGGGATATTCCAGGCTCGGGACGATGGGATAATCCCAGAGAGTTCTTGTTTTATTTGGATTTTCTCTGTTTTGGGATGGGGAATCCTTTCCCTGTTTTTGAGGAAGGAATTCTGGGATATTCTGGATTTATTCTTCAAGCTCAAGTTGGGATTTTTTTTTTTAAGGAAGGAATTCTGGGATATTCCTGATTTATTCCATAATTTTAGGATGGGTATTTTCCTCCCCCCTCCCTTTATTTTTGAGGAAGGAATTCTATCATATTCCCGATTTATTCCAGATAGGAATTTCCCCCCCTTTTTTTCTTTTAAGGAAGGAATTTCTCGCATTAATCCAAATTAAATCAATCCCATTTTCACCTCCTTTTATCCCTGAGCTCACTCCCACCACTAATTCCGTTTGGAGCCTTCTGGGTTGTTCCTTTCCGGAATTTTCCAGCCTTTCCCAGCCTGGCTGATGGAATTATCTCTCTTTTCCCATCCATTTCCTCCCGGACCCATCATTAACCTGAAACCTGAGAGCCTCAACTGAGCTGAAAAATGAATTTAAATCCATTTCTCCCCTAATGGGGAATTCCCAATCCCATTTTCCTGGCTCCCATTTTTTTTCCCCCCCGTTGGAAGTCTTGTCCAGCATCGATTTTTTAAATATTTATTTTCCCAGACATTCAAATCCTGGCTCCAAAGATCCCATTTCACCCCATCCCTTGGGAATAACCGCTCTTCATTGATGAGGAAAAACCGGGAATTTGATTGGAAGCTGCCAGGATTTTACGGATCCAGCTCAGGGAGTTCGGATTTTGGGATTTTCCAGCTGCTCAAATCCCATTAAACCCAAATTTGCCCAATTTTTTTGGTTTTTTGGGGGGTTTTTCAGGCCCAAAGCTCCAAAAATATCCTGGAAAACTGGGAAATCAGGATTCGGGATGAGTTTTTCTGCAGGAAGGGGTGGGAGAAACAACAAGTTTAGGGAAAATATTGGGAAAAGAGCAAAAATTCCATGGGGGAGCTCCCTGGAAATCCAAGCACTCCCAAGATCTGATATTTATGGGATTTATCCGAGATTTCTGTTGGGAGAGGCAGGAATGAGCTCTAAATCCCCAAAAATCTTCTCCTCCCCCCATTCCCGATTCCATTTTATTCCAAATTTTCCTTCCCAGAGTAAAAATAATCCAAGCATGGAATCAAAGCCAAATCCTTGAGCTGAAATTGGAAAATTTTTTTGCTGCTTTTTTATCCTAAAAAATAAAAAAAAAAAAAGCAGGAAAATCCAAGCTTTTTTTGGCGTTTTCCCTCTGCCTTCCCGGAGCTGCTCCGGGAGGGAGCGGAACTCAATTTTCCCGGTTTTTTTTAGGCCATTTCCTGGGATTAAAAATGACAGAGGTCGGGAACAAAGCCCCGGTGCTTTCACGGAGCGGGAATTGCGAGTGACAGAAAATCATTCAGGAAATGTTGGCGCTAAAACGTGGCCAGGAAAAGCTCCCGAGGCTAAAATTCCCAGGAAAAGAAAAAAAAAGGGATTTTTGCTGCTCTTCTCTGTCCAGGAGGCAGAAATATCCCGAATTTTGGGAATGATGGATTTTTTTTGGAGACTGGGGGGAATGCAGGGAGCTCTCAGAGCTGATGTTTTTCCCCTTAAATGTTGAAGAATTGGAATTTTCCATGGAAATGTTGGGATTTAAGGATAAAAAAAATATGAGGGAATAAAACCCGAGCTGCTTTTCCAGCTGGGGCTGGATTTGGGGGATTTAGGGATAAAATGGAGCAGCCACGGCATGGAGAAAAAAATTCCTTGTGGAATTCGGGAATGACTCCTGAGAGCATCCCAAGAAATTCCCAAGTTTTCCTCCAAAAGACTCTTCCCAACCCAATATCCCAGAAATTTTCTCCCTGTGTGCATTTTGGACTTTTCCTGATTTTTTTTTTTTTTAATCCAAAATAAACAAATCCAAGAAATACCAGACCCTTCATAGGAATTCCGGGCTTTTTTCCCAAGGAATCCACACCAGGAGCTCGGATGTTCCCGAGAAATCATTTTCTCCATGAAAGCTTTTAATGAGGATCCGAATTGATTGGATTTTCCCAGGTCGGATTCCGGAGCCACCAGAGCTCATCTTGGAATGGGCACTTTGTGCTTTATTCCCAATCCTTGGTGGGATTCCCAAATTTCCGGGCAACGTTCCTGGATTAAGGTGATTCCCAAGATTTGTCCGAAGTGGGAAAGAATCCTGATTTTTTTTTTTTTTTTTTTTAATATTGAATCCTTAATTTTTTGGGGGAATGAGCAGAGCATTGATCACCCTCCACTTGCTGGGAATGAGCTCAGCAAAAATCCTGGAATATTTTGGGGCTGGAAGTGACTTTTAAAGGATTTGAGGGGAAAAAAGTCACGGGAATTTTTGTATTTGGAGAAGGACCTGTTCCTATGGGTGGAAATCCATGGAATTACGGTTGGGAAGGGCCTTAAATCCGATCCATTCCCTTCCCACCATCCCGGGTTGTTCCAAGCCCTCTCCAGGGCTGGCACATCCCAAACCCTCTTGGAATTCCTTGTGCTTCCCATTCCCTGGATTCTCCCATCCATCCCCGATTCCTCAGACTGGAACAATCCTGGAGGAAAATCCGGGATTTTATGGCTCTTTTTCCTTTCTTTTTCAGGTACCACCTGGAATTCCCATCCCGAGGTGAGTCCAGCTGGGAAAAGGCTGGGAAGGGCTGGACTGGGAGAGGTTCCTCATGCTGAATTCCCAGGAAAAAGGGTTTTTATGGATGTGTGGGGCAGTTCCTGGGGTGGGGAAAATTCCACAGCAAGGATCTCATCCTGGAGAGAAATTCCCACAATTTCTGTGGCTCCGGCATCGATTCCTGGGCTGGGAAGTTTTCCAGGAACTCCAGAGATTTGGAAAAGTTTGGGAAGCTTGGAAGGGGCAGCGTATTCCCATGGAGAATCCACTGGGAGCGAAGGTTCCGGGGCGTCCCTCAGTTTTCCTGAGCTTGGAATGGGATCAGGATGGGAGTTTTCCGGGAATGCCCATTCCTTGTTAAAAATTTGGGAAATTTTGGTTTTCTCCTCATTCCCTCCATCATGGGCGTGAGGATTTGAACCTCCTGGGATCCCTGAGGGTCACCGGGAGGGAATTCTGGATCTCGGGGACAATCAGTGGATGTGGGATCGCTCGGAGCTGACCTGGAGATCCTTTGGAGCAAGGGATGAAATTCCCGATTCGGATCTTTGGGGACAACACCGGGATTGGTGGATTTGTCCTTTTTCCTCAAAAAATGGTTGGGATCCATGAGGATCTCCCGGAGTTCCACTGAGGAATAAAATCCCTTCCCGGCATTCCAACTCCTCCAGTCCTTCCTTTCCCTCAGGAACAAATTCCCTTTCCGGCATTCCATCTTCTCCAAACCTTCTTTTCCCCCAGGAATTAAACCCATTCCTGGCATTCCAACTCCTCCAATCCTTCCTTTTCTCCAGGAATAAATCCCTTTTCAGCATTCCAGTCTATCCAATCCTTTTCTCCAGGAATAAATCCATTCCTGGCATTCCAACTCCTCTGATCCTTCCTTTGCTCTTGGAATAAATCCCTTCCCGGCATTCCAACTCCTCCAATCCTTCCTTTTCTCCAGGAATAAATCCCTTTTCAGCATTCCAGTCTATCCAATCCTTTACTCTTGGAATAAATCCCTTCCCAGCATTCCAACTCCTCCAATCCTTCCTTTTCTCCAGGAATAAATCTCTTCCCAACATTCCAACTCCTCCAGTCCTTTCCTCCAGGAATAAATCCCATCCTGGCATTCCAACTCCTCCAATCCTTCCTTTCCTCCAGGAATAAATCCCTTCCCAGCATTCCAACTCCTCCAATCCTTCCTTTCCTTCAGGAATAAATCCCTTCCCAGCATTCCAACTCCTCCAGTCCTTTACTCCAGGAATAAATCCCTTCCCGGCATTCCAACTCCTCCAATACTTTTCCCCCAGGAATTAAACCCATTCCCAGCATTCCAACTCCTCCAATCCTTCCTTTTCTCCAGGAATAAATCCCTTCCCGGCATTCCAACTCCTCCGATCCTTCCTTTTCCCCAGGAACGAATTCCGGGCGCGTTCCCTCCTCTCCAGCCCATCCTGGAAATGCCAGGAATGCGGCAGCCTCGCGAATTCCCACCGGGAGCGGCGTTATCCCATTTCAATCTGAGCCCCAGCGCTTTAATTGCTTCCCAAGCATTGTTTTCCCGATGAATCCAGCATCTGGCACCATTTGGAAAAGTCCAACCGACAGCTGGGCGGAAAATTAACAAAAAAAAAAAAAAAATGGGAAGGAGGGAAGAGCCGAGAGCATGAAAGGCTCCAAATGAGGTTTTTAAATTGGGAAAGTTCATGGAATTTCAAGGGTGGAGGAGGAGGGAGGCTTTTGTTCCTTGGAAAATTCTTTTTGTGGAGTTGGAAGCTGAAGGAAAAGTAGGAAAATCGGGATGTGGAACAGGGCAGGGATTTGGAAAGGAGTGCCTGGCTTGGAATTCCTGACTTTGAATTCCCATTGAGAATTCCTGTCTTTGAATTCCCATTGAGAATTCCTGTCTTTGAATTTCTACTGGGAGTTCCTGGCTTCAAATTCCCTCTGGGAATTCCTAGGTCTTCTCCTAATGGGTCCCTTGGGAATTAATATTGTTGGGACAAAACCTTCCAAGGAAAGGGGGAAAATTGAGGGAGAAAATGTGGATTTGATGTACAAAGAGGCTGAGCTTGATCCCTGCGGAGAAAGGAGAGGTGGGAATGGGAATTTGGGAGTCCTGGAGGGAATTGTGGGGTTGGGGTTGATTTTTAGGGATGAAATTCAATCCATGCCTCCAGATAAGAGGGCTGGGAAATCCCGGGATAAAGGAGGATGGAGTTAAGGAACAAGGTGGAGAGGCGAAGGAAGAGGATCCTTCCAGGATTTCCCTTGGAATATTTAGGGAATATTTTCTGAAGGATTTCAGCACAGCTTGAGCCAGATCCGGTAAAGGCAGAGCCGTGGGAATCCAGAGAGCAGAATCCCAGGAATTCCAGTTCTCCCAGCCTGTGGATTCCCAGGATTGGCTGCAATGAACCGAAACAATCCTGGGATCCAAGAAATCCATCCAAAACAGGAGCTCAGGATCTTCTCTGTTCCAGATGAGGATTTTTTCCTTTTTTTTTTTTTTTTTTTTTAAGGAATTCTCAGGCATTCCTGATTTATTCCCTCATTTCAGGAAGGGAATTTCTCCCCCCCTTTTGTGGAAAATCTGGGATTTGAGTGCGGATGTGACTGAGCAGGATTTAAGGATCCAGAGCAGGAATTGTTGTTCCCAAATCCCCAGCACCAAACGCTGGAGCTCCAATTCCTTTTTCCCTTAATCCATGGGAGCTCCTGGAACAGAGCCCCAGCAGGAGTGGAATTCCTATTGGGAATTGACTTATTTTAAATTCCGCGTATTTAATTCAGAATAATCTCCCCGGAAAAAGAAGGAATCTGGGAAGGAGAATCGGGAATTGGAGCCCTTCCCCCCAGCAGAGCTCCTGGGCGCTGTTTTCCAGGGAGAAACGCTCAAGAAAAGCCGGGATTTGGGAGGAAGGGAAGGAAGGAACGGTCTGAGGGAGCATCGAGAGGCCGCTCTGGGGTACTGCAAGGGAGGAGAGGGAAACCGGGAAAAGGGACGGGAATTCGGGAAGAGAACAGAGAGACAGAGCTGGGGAAAAGGGAGGGATGAAGAGGGAAAAGGGAGTTGGATAAAGAGGGAAAAGGGAGTTGGATAAAGAGGGAAAAGGGAGTTGGATGAAGAGGGAAAAGGGAGTTGGATGAAGAGGGAAAAGGGAGTTGGATGAAGGGGGAAAAGGGAGTTGGATGAAGGGGGAAAAGGGAGTTGGATGAAGAGGGAAAAGGGAGTTGGATGAAGAGGGAAAAGGGAGTTGGATGAAGGGGGAAAAGGGAGTTGGATGAAGAGGGAAAAGGGAGTTGGATGAAGAGGGAAAAGGGAGTTGGATGAAGAGGGAAAAGGGAGTTGGATGAAGAGGGAAAAGGGAGTTGGATGAAGAGGGAAAAGGGAGTTGGATGAAGGGGGAAAAGGGAGGGATGAAGAGGGAAAAGGTCCCTGTGGGGATAAACAGGAGCTGAGGGGCAGGGCTGGAATTCCGGCATTGCTGGAGTGGGAATTCACCAGGGAAACTGGGAGAGAGGGATGGGAACTGGGGAGGGAAATGGGAATTGCTGGAATAGGAACTTGTCGGGGGGAAAAGAGTAATTGGAAGGGGAATTTTGGGGAAAACAGGCATTGCTGGAATTGGAATTTTGAAGGGAAAATGGATCACTGGAATGGGAATTTGTGAGGGAATCAGGCATTGCTGGAATGGGAATTTTGATGGAAAGAGGAATTGCTGGAATGGGAATTCTGATGGAAACAGGCATTGGTGGAATGGGAATTCTGATGGAATCAGGCATTGCTGGAATGGGAATTCTGATGGAAACAGGCATCGCTGGAATGGGAATTTTGGGAAAACCGGCTTTGCTAGAACAGGAATTTGCCTGGAATGTCGCGGTGACCCCAGCCCGACCCCACGAGAGGCGCAGGTGTAAAATCCCCGCTGAGGCAGAGCTCAGCTGAACCCCCCGATGTCTTTGGGCTCCTTTTCCCGGTGTCTCTCCAGGGTTTTTCCGTGTCCCCGCCAGGTTTGGGCCTTGGTTGTGGAATTTGCCTTCCCACCCAAACCATTCCATGATTCCCTGATTTTTTTGATGCTCGGGAGCTCGGGGGGCTCCGTAACCTCTGCCCAAAGACCCTCGGAGATGGAAAATGCGGCTCTGCCCTCCCAGCTCTCCATCCCTGGCGTTATCCCTGCCGATCTTCCCATGGAATACCTGGCTGGGCACTCCAGGGATCCATTCCCACTGAAATTCCCGGTGGAGGCAGCAGGAAGCGATGATTTTCCCCTTTTATTTGGCAGAAAACAACCCCGGGTTGATGAATAAACCCAGATTTATTTGCACGGAGACGATGACAACGCTTTCATTTTTTCCGTCCAAAATTCATCCCAAATGGTTTTCCCAGAACTGCTGAACAGCAGAATTCCTTCAAATATTCATAAGTAATCAAAACATTCAGGAGAGAGAGGATGGCTCTTCCATTTTTATGAAATTTGGGAAAATCGAGGCTGAAAAAACGCACATCCAGAACTCCTGCTTGTGCCAGCTCCGTGCCTTAACCCCGGAAAATTCCAATTTTCTGGAAAAATCAGTAGATACGTGGAGAAGGGAGGGATGAATTCTGATTTAAAAATCAGGAGCTTTGTTAATTAATAGGATTCATTAACCAAGAGAAAAGTGGGAGTAGGCCCTTAGGCCTCACTAGGCCTCACCTGGCAGTGGGCCCTGTTGAGGTGATATTTGTACCCATTTTTTGTCTCGTTTTTTGGAATAACTTTTTTGGCCACGTTTTACTGCCATTTCCTGGATGATTTTCTGTCATTTCTGAATTTCTGAGCAATCCCTGCTCCGTGAGAGTGCCGGGATTTTGTTCCCAGTGCGAGGCTCCGGCTCCAGCTCCGCGGTGGAACCTCGGAGTTTCCCCACCCCTCTCCCAGCTCCCACATTTTTGCTCGGTGTAGTTATGACAAGGACAAGTAGCAAATCATTAAAACAGCAAAAAGAAAAAAAGAATAAACCCCCCCTTTTTTACCCCAAAAATTCCCTTTGAAGCCGCGCCGGAGTGTCCCGGAATTAATGGAGTGCCGGGTGATTTTAGGAAGTTTTATTTATAAAAAAACCCTTTTTGGCTCATTCCGGCTTTGCCGAGCGGGGGTTCAGGCCCACGAACCCGGCTTGGATTTATGAAGTGTTTGGAAACAGCAGGAAAAGAAGAAAAAAACCCAAAACTTTTGGGATTGACAAGGTTTGGAAGGCGCTGCTGGAGGCGTTTATATCCCCGCGTTTATAAACACCAAAGCTCCGGCCCTGGAGATGTCAAAACACGGCGGGGACGGAGAGAAAACAAAACAATTTTTGGTAGGAGGCCCCGAGGGGCACAGTGGTTAATTAATTAATGACTTAATTAACGAAAAATCCAATGGCCACAAATCCCGCGGAGCTGGAAAAATCCGAATTTAAACATGGACACCTCTGACAGGGCCCTTGGTCAGCGCTGAGGTTTCACTTCCTGCTGCTCCAGGAGGGATTTTTGTCTCTTTTTGTGGATTAAATCCTGGGCAAAATCCTCAGGAATTTGTTTTTGTGTGGAAATCCCTCCCGGGTTTGGAGTTTTGCACGATCAGAGCAGCTGCACACCTTTGTTTATCTAATTTATTAATTGTTTATTGAGGATTTATCAATTATTCCTAGATTTTGGGAGGAAATTTGGGAGGGAGGGAGTGATTCCAGGAGAGGACAGAACATTTTTTGACTTGGGAAAATTTCCCAGCTCGGAGGGAATAACCTGGGAAGGGCTGGCCTGGGATTATTCTGCGTTTTTAATTCCATACACAGAGAAAAATGGAGCAAAATGTGAATTTAGAGGTTGCTGCAAGTGTTCAAACACCAAACCCAGCCCCTGCTCAGCAGGAATCTTTGAATCCGTAAAAAACCTGGGAATTGAGGCAGGAAAAGTGGAGCCTTGGGATGTGCTGCCACTCTGAGACCAGGACGGGTCCCTGGACTCCTTAAATGTGGATTTAATGGGTTGGGAGCACCAATAATTCCGGGAATTATTTTATTTTTCCATGAAAATTCCCTGTTGCTGGAGCAGGATGGACCCCAAAAGGCTTTTCTGCATTTCTGGAAAATGATGGAATTTTCCCCTTCGTTTTGGGGGTGTTCCTTGCACAAACCGAGGGGATGGGAAGGGAAAATCCTCCAGGAATAACCACAAGATTTAAAATAAAAATCCCCTTCACCCTTATCCACCTTCCCTCAGAGGCAAAAATTTGGGATTTTTAATGGGATTGAAAGCCCAGGTGACAACAAATCCCAGTTTGGCCACAAACACCCAAACTTCCTTTCTGGAGAAGGATTAGGATGATAAAGAAACCTTTTAAACTCTTTTATTTTTAAACCATCCCCTCGATTTTGAACTCCCAGACTGGAAGGGAAATCCCCTGGCTTGGCTTGCCGGGAGATCTCGGCCTCATTAATCAAAATTTTCCACTTCCAGTGAAAACCCATCCCCACTGTAACTCCTCGGGCTCAGTTTTGCCCTTTTTGGCCACTTTTGGCACCTCCCCGTGCCCCCTCCCCGGGGGAGGTCAGAGCTCAGCAGAGCCCGTGGAATTCCAGCCCGCCGGGAAGGAGGAGGGAAAACCTCGGGAAAAAAGTTGGAATCTGCAGCTCCGAGGGGTTGAATATTCCCAGGTTCTGCCGCTCTGGCTGTGGGCAGTGAATGAAATATTTTAATTATTCGGTTGGTTTAATTGCTCTGGGGAGGGAGGGGCTGGAATGAATTCTGTGTTTGCTGAATTTGGTTGTGCAATAGGAAAATCCTGCAGGGTTTTTTAGGAAAAAACTTCAGGGATTATTGGAAAACGCTTCAAAAATTCCTCTCCCGGGGCTGGAGCAGGAGAATATTCATGGATCCCCTCACCTGAGCTCCTTCCTGCTGGGAACAGCCCCTCCTGCTTCCCAAAAAAATTGGGGAATGGGGGTAAATCCTCAATTTTAGCACCTGGAATTCGGAGGCTTTAAGGAAAAGGGGGATGTGGCCTCAGTGAGGAGCGGGAATTCTCTGCCCTCTGCACCCACAACCCCCGGATCTCATTCCCACCTCGCCAAACCTGGAATTTTCCTATTCTTGCTTCTCCAAATCTGGAATTTTCCCATTCCAAATCTGGATTTTTCTCATTCCCACCTCTCCAAACCTGGAGTTTTCCTATTCCTGCTTCTCCAAATCTGGGATTTCCCCATTCCTGCCCCTCCAAACCTGGAATTTTCTCATTCCTGCTTCTCCAGATCTGGGATTTTCCCATTCCCACCTCTCCAAATCTGGATTTTTCTCATTCCCGCCTCTCCAAATCAAGGATTTTTCCCATTCCTGCCCCTCCAAACCTGGAATTTTCCCATTCCTGCCTCCCCAAACCCAGAATTTTCCCATTCCTGCCTCTCCAAATCTAGAATTTCCTCATCCCTGCCTTCTAAATCTGGAATTTGCCCATTCCCACCTCTCCAAATCTGGATTTTTCTCATTCCCGCCTCTCCAAATCAAGGATTTTTCCCATTCCTGCCCCTCCAAACCCGGAATTTTCCCATTCCTGCCTCTCCAAATCTGGATTTTTCTCATTCCTGCCTCTCCAAATCTGGATTTTTCTCATTCCTGCTTCTCCAAACCCAGAATTTCGAGTCTCTCCTCCCTCTCCATGTGTCACTTTTGACAGAACCTCCCCCCAGACCACCCCCAAATCCATAATTCTGCTCTTCCCTGCTCCATCCCAAACCTTCGCTCCATCCCGAGCTCCTCTCCCGGCATTCCTGGATTTTCCCTTTTCCCGGGAAAAAGGGGCAAGGCAGCCTCCTTGTGTCCCGTCCTTGGAATGTGCTCGGCTCCCTCTGCTCATTCCTCGTTCCCTCGGAGAGGTTCGAGCCCAGGAAACGCCGCTGAACTCCCAGGGCAGCGCTCGGAGCTCTCGGGATATTTTTATTTTTAATCTCTCTTTATTCGCAGAATTATTGGTTAATTATTGTCCGGCTTCGCTCGGAGTTTTGTGGAATTGTTAATTAGTTATCGCCTGGTTTTGTCTGGAGTTTTAGAGAATTATTAATTAATTATTGCTCCATTTTACCTGGGGTTTTAGAGAGTTATTTAATAATTATTGCTCAGTTTCACTTGGTATTCTATAGAATTATTAATTTCTTGTTGCCTGATTTCACTTGGACTTCTTTTAGAATTATTATTTAATTATTGCCCAGTTTCACCTGGAATTCTCTAGAGTTATTAATTAATTACTGCCCAGCTTCACTTGGAATTCTATAGAGTTATTAATTAGTTGCTGCCCAGCTTCACTTGGAATTCTATAGAATTATTGATTAATTATTGCCCAGCTTCAGTTGAAAGTCTATAGAATTATTAATTAATTATTTCCCATCTCCACTTGGAGCTCTATAGAATAATTTATTAATTATTGCTCCTTCTGTGCAATTATTAATTAAGTCTTGCCCAGTTTTGCCTGCAATCCTGCAGAATTATTAATTAATTATTTCCCGGCTTCCCAGAGAGTTTTTTTTGGAAAATTGGTGCCTCCAAGCTGGACCCAAGCCGGAATTTGGGATCCTTTCGGTGCCGCCTCCCCTTTCAGCAGGGATAATTTATGAACCCCCACAAACACAAACTCGGGGCCGGTTTTGTGTTTCACACACACAAAAAAAAAAAGGATAAAAAGGGGTAAAAAGAGGATAAATCTTGTTTACTTGTTTACATCCCGTGGGAATCTCGGGCCGGGCTGGGTTTCAGGCTCATCCCGAGCCCGGCTTGGCTTCCCTGGAGCCGCTGCTGCTCCAGACGCAAAATTTGGGATGGAAAAGTGCCAAGGATTGGGAGGAGAGGGAGGAAATCCCAGGGGGAGGCAAGGAAACGGCAGGAAAAGAGAGGAAAGGAGAGGAAAATGGAGGAAAATTGAGGGAAAAGGAGAAAAAGGGAGGAAAAAGGAGGGAAAATTGGCCAGAGGTGACCCAAGAGGATTGGAAAATCCAGAGGGGAGGTGGGAGCTGCTGATTTTCATGGATTTGAGGGATTTGGGGAGCTCCAGATTATTGGGATGCAGGAGAAGGAGCTCGGAGCAGCCCTGCCAAAGGCTCTGCTTCCAAGGGGAAAATTCCAGGTGGAGAATTCCAAATTGGAAATTCCAAGTGGAGAATTTTGGGAAGTCCAGGTGGAGAACTCCAAGCTGAGAATTCCAGGTTGAGAACTCCAAGTGGGGAACTCCCAACTTGAGAATTCCAGGTGGAGAACCCCGAGCTGGAACTCCAATTGAGAATTCCAAAGGGAGAATTCCAAGTGGAGAATTCCAAGGGGAGAATTCCAGGTTGGAATCTCCTGGAGCGTCGTTTGTGGGCTCCGAGCAGAGTTTGGAATTTCTCCTGTCGGGAATTTTCCCTGATTGAAAACAACCCCACAATCAGCTGGGGAAATATCGGAATATTTGCACCTCCAATTAAAGATTTAGGGATTAATCATTTGAGGTTATTCCCGATTTTTTGTATCCAGGAAGTTTCTCTGCCCTGGGACAAGGAATAATTTAACCCCTGAGCTGCTGAATTCCCTTTGGGATTATCCTCAAAATCCCCAAAATTCATCTTTTCCCCTTTATTCCACCTTAAACTCAGCCCCACAGCAGGATCGGGAATATTGGAATATTTTAAATTCTGGGTTTGGATATTCCCGAGAAATTCGGCGGCTTTTCCCTGCCTGGGGGAGGGGAGGGCAGCGGAATTCCAGCGGCGCATTCCCGGTGCCGCTGCCTTGCAGCCCGACCTGCTGGGCGCTGGCGATCACTGCAAGCTCCGGCAGCTCCAGCCCCAGGATTTTTCCCTTTTCCCGGCGTTTTTAGCCCTCCTTTAATTCTCTTTATTACGTGTAATTAGCAAAAAAGGAACAAAAACGGGAATGAGGGGAGAAAATGAGGATGGAGTGAATTGGGGTGGAGGTTTGGGAAGGGAATTCTGCTCCTTATGGATATGGGGAGGAATTTCTGGGATTTCTGGGTGGGATCATATCCCGAAAAAACGGTGGGGGAGAGATTTGGAGGCTCCACATGGGATTTTTTAGGGGGATGGTTGTGTTGGGATAAGCTGGGGATGGATGGAATAGAAAAACAGGATTTGAGGGCGAAAAATTTGGATTTTGAGGCAAAAAATAGGATTTGAAGGCAAAGTTTGAAGGCACCGGCACTCCGAGGAAGTCAATAAATAGAAAAGTTGGGATTTTTGGGAGATAGAACATTATCCAAACCCTGGAACCCCAAGGAAGTCAGTAAATAAAAAATGTGGGATTTTAAGGAAATATGGAATTGCCCAGGCCCTGGAATTCCAAGGAAATCAATGATCCCTGTGGAAAAGCTGCACCCACCAAACCCTCAGCTCTTCCCGGCCTCATCCCAGGGAAAATCCAAACTCTGGAGCCTTGAAAGCTCTGGAAAAATGGGAATTTCCTCAATTTCCCAGCCCATCCACACCTTTCGAAACATCCCAAATTTACACAGGTGGCACTGCCAGAGCTTTGAGCAAATCCCAGGAGCTCTAATCCCGTCCATTCCCACTTTTTTGTGGGATTTTTCCGTGATTTGGGAATATTGAACCACGATCTCGCCAATCCTTTCCCAGCTCTGGCTCTGGGGAACGAATCCCTGGAAATGCCGGGATGTTCACGGAGCCAGGCGGGATTTGAGGAGGAATTTTGGGGTTTTTTTTCCCAGGATTTGAAGGGGAATTGGGGATTTCACTTCCGCTCTTCATAAAATCCCGACCGGAGCTCGCCTGGTATTGATTTTTCCTGGGATTTAAGAGAGGTTTAATGAAGCTCTGGGTACCTGATAAAGCCAAGGAAATTTAATTGCAATTCCCATAAAAAGCTGCGGGAAATGCAGGTTTTTTCCTGTCATCCATGGAAATTGTTGGTTTTTTCCTGGCTTTGCTGGGATTCATTAATTCCCTTTTTATTTGTCCTCCATGGGAAGCAGCTGCAGCTGAAAGAAAGAAAAAACAAATCTGTTAAAAATCATTTTAGTTTGGGGGATTTTTGAGGTTTTAAGGAGAGGTTTGACTTGGAAAAGAGGAGGAATTTTCCCTCTCCTGCTTCTTTTCCTTCTCCAGCTCAGGATTTTTCCTTCTCCAAACCAGATTTTTTTCCTCCTCCAAATCTGGATCCTTTTCTTTTCCAGATCTGGATTTTTCCTTCTCTAACTTGGTATCATTTCCTTCTCCACCTTCAGATCTTTCCCTCCTCCAAATCCGAATTTTTTCCCTCCTCCAAATCTGGATTTTTCCCCCCTCCAAATCCAGAATTTTCCCTCCTCCAAATCCAGATCTTTTCCTTCTCCTCTTGCCATTTTTCCCTTCTGTGTTTTTCCCTCCCAGGGGTCGGGAATATTCGACATTCCCGGCTCCTGCAGGGCCCTGGAGTCACCAATGGGACCAAAACCTCTGGAATTCTTCCCGTTCCAGCTGGGGACCCCCCTGGCACCAGGGACACCTCAGTCCCCCCTGGAATTTTCTGAACATAAATCCCAACATCTCTAAATTCCATGGAAAACCTTCAAACCCCCCTCCCTGCTCCTGCAGGGAATCCCAGCCAGCTCCAAGATGGGACAATCCCATTTTTCTGGGGACAAATCCAGGTTTTGCTCCAATCCTGCTTTTCCATGCCCTGAACAATCCGGGAATTTTGCTGTGGATTTCACGGAGCAGCTCCGTGTCAAGCACAGGATAATTATTTTCCAGGGTTTTGTGCCGCTTGGATTTTATTCCCGGTGTTTTCATTAAGAGTTAATGAGTTTTTCCTTCATCACAACAATCCCGGAATTGTTCTTCCTGCTTGGACTCCTCCCCGCTCCATAAACTTTATGGAAAAAGTGGATGAAAAGCACGAGAAATCCTCGGGATGTGAATCCAAATGGAAAAACGACGGGATTGGGTTTTTACGGAGCGAGGGCCGCGGAGTTTTGGGTCTCTCCTGAAGGAATATTCCGGAATTCTCCCGGTGCCAAAGGAAAACGAAGCAGCTCCGTTTCCATGGATTTGTGCGGCGCAGCTGCACTCGGAGCGATCCCTAAAGATGGGAATTATTGGTGTCGGATCATTTTATAGCCAGGCTTTATTTGGGGGGATTTGGGGATTTTGGGAATTCCATTTCCCTGAACAAAACCCCCAATCGATGGCGATAAAACTCTTGGATATTCCGTATTTGGGAATTTTCCCGCCGGATCCGTGTGGAACAGCTCCTCCCGCTGCCGGATCCCGCAGGGAATTCTCCCAGTTGGAAAATCTCCTTTTCCAAAGCGTTCCGAGGTGCCAGAGCCGCTCATCCCGGCACAGCCTCCGGAAAAGCGGGAACAGGCTCCTCGTTATCCCAAAAATCCCACACCCGCATCTCGTTAGAGGCGCCACCTCCCACCCCCACGTGGGGCCGGGACCGAGGCGAAATCCCAAGGAAATTCCAAGGAAAAGTTCTTTTTAAGGAATCACTGGAAGGGGTTTTGGCATTCCCATGCTCCCAGCACTGGGAATTCCGGGAATTCCCACTCACCCTCCGGCAGCGGCTTTTTAGGGAAGCCGTGGGATTTCAGGATCTGGAAAAGAGGGAGAAGCGTCCCCTTGTCACACCCGGAGCAAAAAATCCCGGGAAGGACTTAGCCAAGCTCAGGGATGCACTCCCTGCTTTTACATTTTTGAAGTTTCCACCCCAAATTTTCTATTTTTAATCCAAATTTTCTATTTCTAACCCCTAATTTTTTAATTTTAACCCCAAATTTCTGCAGGGAATCCATGTTTTTATCTCAATCCCTGTTAATTTCTATGTTTTAACCCCAAACTTTTCATTTTTAATACCTACTTTTTCAATTTTTCCCCCGAATTTTTCCTTTTTAACTCCAAATTCTCTTTCTAACCCCTTGATTTTTTTGTTTGGAATCTCGGCAGTGTTTGGGATTTGTGCTTGGAGCTGATCCAGGGGAGGAAAATCCTTGGGCGTTTTATCCCTCTTTTTATTCCAGGCGGTTCCTTTGGATGAGGAACTGGAAATTCCCTGGAAAAACGTGCCCTGAGATGTGGGAAATACTCAGGGAAAGCTGCTAAAAACACATCCCAAAATTCCTATCAGGAATTCCAGCTGGAACTTCCCCCAAATCTGATTTTTTTGGAGGATGAGTGGAAAATTCGAGCCTTCCCCGCTAGGCCCGAGGCCTTTTCCAGAGGCCTCGATGAAAAGCTGAACTCCCCCGTTGTTTTCCAAACTCTCTCCCGGTGTTTGCCAGGAGAAAAGCGGGAATTAAAGCTGGAAAAGGCTGAAGGAGCAGCTGGGGATTCTTTTTTGGGGCTGTTTGGAGGGCGCTGAGTGAGGAGCAGCTGCCCCTGCTCCCTTATCAGGCCTGGGCCGGCGCAGGCCCCGCCTGCTTTGTTCCCAACAAATATTGAATTAAAAATCTCCATGAAAAGTTGCTCTCGACACCTGGCACTGAGTGGCCTCTCCAGAAAATCCAAGAGCCGGAGGAAATTTCCCTGGAAAATTCGATGGGGCTGCAATTCGAGGAGCGGAAAGCTCCTGTCCGCACCCTGCCTTTGGTCATTTGTTTGTAGGGGATCCGTGGTTTTCTCCTTTTCCCTGGAAATTTGGGCAATGAATCCACTTTTTTATCCTTATCCCTGTTAATTTGTGCAATTAATCCACATTTTTATCCTTATCCCTGTTAATTTGTGCAGGGAATTCACGTTTTTAATCCCAATTCCTGTAAATTTGTGTGGGAAATTAATGTTTTTCTCCTTATCCTTGTTGTTTTTGCAGGGAATCCATGTTTTTATCCTTTTTCCCATAAATTTGTCCAGAGAATCCACATTTTTATCCTTTCCCCTCTCTCTTGAAGGATTCCTGAGCTTTTTTCCCCAAAATCCAGGAAAATTCCTCGTTTTAGTGTAATTCTCTATTTTACACCTGGATTTATGGCCTGGACTGAGGGCAGGGACAAGGATTTGGGTTTTTCCCTGGAATTTTGGCCCTCAGGATTGGCATTCCCAGATTTTTCCCGGTGTTTTTGCAGCAGGAATTCCCTGCCTTGACCTTGAGTGATGAATTTGCCCTAAAACCCCTTAAATCCCACAAAAAATAGTTTGGATTTTGGATAGAACCAGAAAGAAACTTGATCACAACCCGAGCTGGGCTATTTGGGGTTAGGAATTCCTAAATTCCAGAACTTTTCCCCAAAATTTGCCTCTCCTTGTCTTTCCCATCCAGGGGAGGACGAGCACGACGGGCAGGATGGCTCCGATGAAAATCCCAGCTGGAATTTCGGCCCTTCCCGGATTTCTGAGTCCTCTTTCCCAGCGGAATTCCAGGACAAGGGTGAGTCGCTGATTTTTTGGGAAATTTTTTTGTAAAGTTTCTTGGAATTCTGGGATGTTTCTGGAATGTCGCTGATGTTTCTTGGAATTTTTTTTGATTTAGTTGAGGGATTTTTTTTTTTGCCTCCTCATTTTCTTTGCTTCCTTTTTGGGAGGCACAACAACGTTCCCGTTTTTCCATGGATTCACCTCCGAGTTCAAACCATCACTTCAGATTCAGGAGGGTCTGGATTCCGGAATTCCAACATCCCTGTGGGAAAAGCAGGAATATTTCAACTTTCCCAAACTGAACAATTTGTCCAGATTTGGGAATGTCCTTCCCATTCCCGTGGCTTTTTTTTCCACTCTCCAACACGACATTGAGAATTCCACTGCTTTTCCCACCTTCCTGAATTCCCAGTTTCAGTAAATCCAGTTTTTAACGGGAGCAGATCGGATTTGGCATAACGCTGACTGAAATAAAAACCCGGGAAGTTTGGAGGCGGAGGAGTTTGGATTCGGGAAAATCCACTGGGACCGGTTTTTCCTCGCTCTGATTCCTCCTGGGAATCCGGGAACATTCCCAGTTATCCCTGGAGGGACGGAGAGGGTTGGGAATGACTTTACTCAATGAGCCATGAGCTCCGGAGGATTTTCCCTACGGAGAGATTCCGGAGCAAATGTTTGCACAGAGCTGGAGCCTGGGAAGTGCCAGGAAATCCTGAGGGGCCTTGGAATGCTCAGGATTCCTTGGGAGACAATTCCCGAGTGCCCCGGGCTCTGGGAGACTTCTCCAAACTGGTTTTGGCTTAAAAACTTGGAAATTCCTTAATTTGGGGGTCTGTTCGTTAATTCTGATGGAAGGAGTGGAATGTTTGGAAGTGGAGGGTGGGGAGGATTTTGGTGGGATTTGGGGATGGAATTCCTCGCCGGGAGGGTGGGGAGGGGCTGGGATGGAATTCCTGGGAATGTCCAAACCCTGGGATAACGGGAAGTGTCACTGCCCGTGGGAACGGGATGGGATTTAGGGTCCCTTCCCAACCCAGGGCATTCCAGGGTTTCAGGAATTGGGTATTTATGGATTTGGCAGCTCCAGGGATTGCTCTATCCATTGGGATATTCATTTATCCCTTGGGATATCCCTCTATTCCCTTTGGATATTGATTTATTCCCTTTGGATAATGATTTATTCCTTTGGATATTGATTTATTCCTTTGGATATTGATTTATCCCTTTGGATATTGCCTTATTCCCTTTGGATATTGATATATCCCTTTGGATATTGATTTATCCCTTTGGATATTGCTTTATTCCCTTTGGATATTGCTCAATCTCCCTGGATATTGATTTATCCCTTTGGATATTGCTTTATTCCCTTTGGATATTGATTTATCCCTTTGGATATCACTCCCTTTCCTTTGGACATCACTTTATCCCTTTGGATATTAATTTATCCTTTGGGATTCTGCTCCATCCCTTTGGATATTTCTTTATCCCTTTGGATATTGATTTATCCCTTTGGATATTTCTTTATCCCTTTGGATATTGATTTATCCCTTTGGATATTGATTTATCCCCTTGGATTCTGCTTTATCCCTCTGGATATCCCTCAATCCCTTTGGATTCTGCTCAGTCCCTTTGGAGATCCCTCTGTTCCCTTTGCTCAGTGAATCTTGGGCTGTGCCCATCTTTATTTGGGGTTTTTGGGGTTCTCTGTGGATTTTTGGGGCCGTCCGTGAATATTTGGAGTTTTCAGTGAATATTTGGGGATTTTTGGGGGCTCTCTGTGGATATCGGGAGGTTTTGGGGGCTGTCCGTGGATTTTTGGAGTTTTCAGTGAATATTTGGGGATTTTTTGGGGCTCTCTGTGGATATCGGGAGGTTTTGAGGGGTGTCCGTGGATTTTGGGGGGTGTAAGGGAATATTGGGTTGTGTCCGTATTTATTGGGGCATTTTGGGGGCTGCCTGTGGATTTTTGGGGTGGTTTTGGGGGCTGTCCGTGGATTTTTGGGGGTGTCCAGAAGTGTCACTGGTTATCGACGGGTGTCTGTGTGTCTTGGGGGATTTTGGGGGGTGTCCATGGATTTTTGGGGCTGCCAGTGAATATTTTGGGGTGTCCGTGTGTCTTGGGGGGTCTCCTGTTGTCTGCTGGGGCCGTTTGGGGTTATTTGCGTTATTTGGGGTTATTTTGGTGTATTTGGGGATTTTAGGGTCTGTTTGGGGTGATTTTGGTGGTTGTAGGGTTTATTTGGGGGGATTTTGGTGCATTTGGGGGGGATTTTGGTGCTTTTAGGTTCTGTTTGGGGGGATTTTGGTGGATTTGGGGGGATTTTGGTGGTTTTAGGTTCTGTTTGGAAGGATTTTGGTGGTTTTAGGTTCTGTTTGGGGGGATTTTGGTGGATTTTGTGTCCCGAGGTCTCTCCGGGCTCGGTGGCGGCTCCGGAATTCTGCAGCGCCCCCGTGTGGGGCCGGCCGGGAACGCGCAGGGCGGGAACGCGCCCGGGAACGGGCATCGGGAACGCGCCCGGGAATGAACCTCGGGAACGAGCATCGGGAACGGGAATTGGGAACGCGCCCGGGAATGAACCTCGGGAACGAGCATCGGGAACGGGAATTGGGAACGCGCCCGGGAATTGGCCTTGGGAAGGCACTCTGGGAATGGTTTTTGGGAATGGTTTTTGGGAACGTGCTTTGGGAATGGGCCTCAGGAAGGAGCTTTGGGAATTCGCCTGGGAACGCGCCCTTGGAACAGGCTTTGGGAAGGCACTTTGGGAATGCGCCCTGGGAATGGTTTTTGGGAAGGCACTTTGGGAATTGGCTTTGGGAATGTTTTTTGGGAATGGTTTTTGGGAACGCACTTTAGGAACGTGCCTGGCCAGGAACACGCGCAGGCCCCGCTTCTTCCTCTCCTTCCATCCCCAGTCCCCATCCAAGAACCCAAACCCAGCGCCCAAATCCTCCCCCGAACCCCAAATCCTCCCCCAAACCCCAAATCCTCCCCCGAACCCCAAATCCTCCCCTGAACCCCAAATCCTCCCCCAGACGCATCCCAGAAACGCCTCCCAAACAATTCCCATCCCACAGACACATCCCAAATAAACCAGCCCCACCCCACAGACACATCCCATCCATGCGGATTGATTTGGGTTTGGGATTAACATTCTGGGGTCAGGATTGATTTGGGGTTGGGATTGATGATTTGGGGTTGGGACTGATTTGGGGTCAGGATTAAAGTTTTGAGGTTGGAATTGATCATTTGGTCTTGGGACTGATTTGGGGTCAGGATTGATTTGGGGTCGAGATTGATTTGGGGTCGGGATTGATAATTTGGGTTTGGGATTGATAATTTGGGTTTGGGATTGGTGATTTGGAATCAGGATTGGTGATTTGGGGTTGGGATTGATTTGGGGTCGGGTTTTTCCCCTCACTGTGGCACCCTCCCCACCAGGAAGCCGCTGGGTTTGGGCAGTTTTTTGGGGATTTTTCCTCACTTTCCTGGCCTGGATAATCCCAAAGAACCTCTGGCAGATCCAAGAGGTGCAGGAGGGAAGGACTGACCGGGATTTAAGGAATTTTATCCATTGGATCCAGTTTATCCATTGGACGCTGCTGTGGGCTCCAGGTGGTTTGACTCAATCCCGGAATGGTTTGGGGTGGGAAAAACCCTAAAACTCCCCCAATTCTAACCCCGCGCCGTGGACAGGGAAATCTCCCACCGGAGACAACCATCCCAAATCCCTGGAGCATCCCAAATCCCCCAAACACCTCCTGGCCCATCGTTAATGAATTATTAATTAATCAGTTGAAGGGAGATGCTCCGGCAGAGGATCAAAGCCATTTAAAAAAAAAAGCCCTGGAATTTGGGGGGAGAAACGGGAAGTTTATTTTAACTGGAAACTGATGGGTTTTGGGATTATTCCAGCCCCGATTTCGGGGTCGGGAGAGGCCTCGGAGGGCTCGGGAGGCACCGGAACCCCGGGAGGAGCAAATGGAAGGGAGGGGAGCTCCCAGTGCTCTCTGAACTCCTTTCAAAAAAGCCGGAAAAGCTCCGGAATTCCCGATAAACACCTGATGCATGAGGTGTGTGGGAAGGATGGGATGAGGGAAGGGTTGGAGCAGGCACAGGGGCAGTGTCATCCTTTAAAAAAACCTTTCAAACTCTTCAAAACCCTTTAAACCCTTAAAAACCCTGAAACCCCCTTTAAAACCCTTTAAAATAGGTCCAAACTCTCTAAAATCCCTCAAAATCCTTAGAAACACTTAAAAACCCTTTAAAATACCTTAAAATCCTTTAAAATAGTTCTAAACTCTCTAAAAGCCTTCAAAACCCTTTAAAAATCCTTTAAAACCACCCTTCAAAACCCTTTAAAACCCTTCAAAATCCTTTAAAATCTTTAAAAATCCTTCAAAACCCTTTAAAACCTTTAAAAACATTTTCAAATCCTCCCAAACCTTCTGAAACCCTTAAAAAATCCTTCAAAACCTTTTAAAATTTTTAAAACTCAAGTGGGGTTGAGCTTCCCAGCCCTAAAATTCCAATCCCTGCTTTTCCCACCTTTAATTCCCAAAAAAAATCCCCGAAGCTCCTTCATCCCCCAAAGGCCACCCCAGGAGAAGTTTGGGGTGTCCCAAACCCCCAAATCCGCCCGAATTCCCAACCCCTCCGCCCCACTCAGATCCTCCCGGATTCCAGAAGATTCCAGGGAGCCGGGAATGAGCTCGGAGCTGCCCCGACCCCACAGGGAAACTTTTCCCATCCCGTTCCTGCCCTCGGGATGCTCCAGGATGAGGGGCTGGAATTTGGGGCCGGATCCAATTTTTTGGGATGGCTCCTTTGTTATTCCTGACCTCAATCCCAACTGGAAAAATCCTGACTCCCTGCAGCCGATTAATTTGGATATCCCAGAACTCCAAATCCTGAATTTCTCCTCTTTTTCCTCCTTGACTTCTTTTTCTTCCTCCTCAACGAAAGAAATCCCATTTTCCCCCCTACCCAATAAAATAAATCCCATTTCCCTCCTCCCAGATAAATCCCATTCTTTTCTCCTTCCCATATAAAACAAATCCCATTTTTTCCCCCTCCTTGATAAAATAAATCTCATTTTCCCCCTCCTCAACAAAACAAATCCCTTTTTTTCTCCTTCCCATATAAAACAAATCCCATTTTTCCCCCTCATGGATAAAACAAATCCCATTTTTTTTCCATCCCGGATAAAACAAATCCCATTTTTCCCCCCTCATGGATAAAACAAATCCCATTTTTTTTCCATCCCGGATAAAACAAATCCCATTTTTCCCCCCTCATGGATAAAACAAATCCCATTTTTTTTCCATCCCGGATAAAACAAATCCCATTTTTCCCCCCACTTTCCACCTTTTTTTTTTTTAACCTCCCGGTGTCCCCTGCCATTATTTCCTCCCGATATTTGCATTCCCACCTAATTTAGTCTCTCCCGACTCCCGGGATTAATGGGCTGTTTACCCGGCTTAGATAAAACTGGGACTAAACCCCGGCCTAACCCCGGCGCGGTGACAAAACTCCATTTATCACCCCGGCCTTTTGTCCGGGGCCACTTTGCGGCTCCTCCGAGGGGGGAATTCATCGGGAATTTTTATCCCTGCTCAGGAAAATCCCAGGATATTCCCCTCAGCAGCCAGGCCTGAGGTGCTTTGGTTCATTTTTTGTTGATTTTCGGGATTTTTTTTAAGCTCATTTTTGTTATTTTTGAGGTTTTTCACCTTCACCTCGAAGTTTTGCCCATTTCGATTTCGTTCCCTTTTGGTTTTCATCCCTCCCTGAGTTTCTTCTCCTGGAAAATCAAGGATTTGGGAAAATTTGGGGATTTTTTGGAACAAAATTCCTGTAAAATTCAGTTTGATTTGAGGAAAAAAATTCCCTGTCCCTTGTCCCACCCAACCTGGGAAAAATCTTGGGGGAAAAAACCCCATGGGAAGGGGTTTTTTGGAATTCCAGTTGGGATAAACGGGTCAAAACCACTTCAATTTGATATTTGAGCTCTTGCAAAGCAGAAATAAAATTCAGCTGAAAATTCCTCCGATTTTTTGGATGGAAAATTCACCAGGATGGGGACACGGGGTGTTGGAAGATTCCCTTTCCTTCCTTTTCCCGGATATCCAAACCCAATCCAAGAGCTCTGGGAGGAAGAGGAGGAGAATCCCGTGGGATCGGGGAGATTTTGGGATTTGGGGATGGAGGGTTTGGGAACAGGGGCAAAACTGGAATTTCCTTCCATTCCCTGGAGATTCCAGGGCCGGGTCCCAGCCCCTTTCCCAAGGCTGAATCCATGGATTTGCCACGGAGGTTTTGGGATCGGAGCGGCCACGGCCGTTCCCGGAATTCCGAGTCCAACGGGAACACCAAGGGGAAGGAAGGGAAACCCAGCCTTGTCCCCATTCCAGCCACCCCCAAATCCCAAAATCCACGTGGGCTCCAAATCCCAAAATCCGCTCAAACCCCAAATCCCAAAATCCACTCAAATCTCAAATCCCCAAATCCATCCAGACCCCAAATCCCAAAATCCATCCAGACCCCAAATCCCAAAATCCACTCCAACCCCAAATCTTTGTGGCCTCTCTCAGGAATTCCAGGGAACACTTTGGAATTCTCATTCCCTGGCAGATTTTAATCCATAAATTCAGCCCAGGTTTCCCTGGAGATGTCTGGGATTCGGGAGTCCCCGCAGGAGATTTTTCCTTGGATTTGGAGATTTTGGGACCACCCAGACCCCAAATCTTTCTGTCCTTCCTCACTCAGGAATTACTCAGGAAAAACCAGCTCCAATTCCCAGCTCAGAATTCCCATTCCCAGGCAGATTTGAATTCCCAAACCCTTTTCCTTGGATGCAGGAAATCGGGATTTGGGGGGGGTCCCTAAACTCCCACAGGGAAACAATTCCACAAATCTCCTCATTCCCAACAGGAATAAAATCGAAATAAACGGGAAAAATTATGGAGCTGAATCTCCTCATTCCCAATGGGAATAAAATCGAAATAAACGGGAAAAATTATGAGGCTGAATCTCCTCATTCCCAACGGGAATAAAACCCCAAATGGAAAACAAACCCCGAATGGAAAACAAACCCCAAACGGATAATAAACCCCAAATCCCAGATTTTTCCCCCCGGGGATGGATTTTCCAACCTCATCTCCAACCCAGCCAGCGGGAAGGGGAGGGGGAGGAGGGAGCAGGAGGCCGGAGGAAGATGGAAAAGCTCGTCGGGGATAATTAGGATAAAATTGGGATCCGGGGAGCGGCGGGGTCAGCTCCTGTTCACGCCAATCCCGTTCCACCTTGGAGAGAATGGCCTGCTCCAGGTAATTAGGTCAAATCCATGATTATCCATCTCGGAGCCGAGGGGAAGGGACGGTAATTGGGATGAAATTTGTTTGGAGAGGAGGGGGGGGAATAAAAAAAAAAAAGGCCGGGAAGAGGGGGAGGGAGGAGGGAATTGGCTCTCAAGGTAACGAGTTCAAAGGGGAAATGAAGTTCAAGGTTCAGTTCCTGTTCACTCCTCACAACAACAACAAAAACCAGCCCATAATTCCATCAGCTCCTTTTGGAGACGGGAACGGCCGCGGATTCCCCGCAGGAAAAACGGGAATTAAGGCGCTGACAGCTCCTTAATGGGATTTTTTTTATTATTTTTTTGCTGGCAGAAGGGTAAAACCTCCTGTAATGGGATTTTTTTTGTCGTTGTTGTTGGGTTTTTTTTTTTTCTTTTCCCTATTTTGTTCTTCCCTTTGGAGAGGCCACCTTGGATGGAAATCAGGGAGCCTGAGAGATGCAAATTCCCTTTTTTTTAAATTTTTTTTTTCTTCAGGAATTTTGTAAGGGAAAACAGCTGGGATATGGGGAGTGGGGGAGCTGCTCCATTTCGGGGGGATTTAATAGGATTTTGTAACCCTGGGAATGTTTTAGGGAAAAGAAATCAGGGAGCGTGGGAGATGCTCTGGGGTGGGGAGGAACCAAATGTCCCCAAAAATGGCCCCAAAATGTCTCCAAATGTCCCCACAAATGTCCCCACAGACCTCCCAAAATCTGCCCCAAAATTTCCTGCTTTTATTCCCTTTTTTCCCCCCTTTTTTCCTCTTCTCTTCCTCCCTTTCCCCTTTTTCCCCTTTTCCCCACACCCCAACAAAAATCAAAGAACGAATAAATCTCACCCCACCTGTCCTTTCCCCCTTTTCTTCTCCCCTTTCATCCCCATCTGTTATCCCAAATCCCAAACCCCAAACCCCAAATCCCAAATCCCAAATCCCAAATCCCAAATCCCAAACCCCAAACCCCAAACCCCAAACCCCAAATCCCAAATCCCAAATCCCAAATCCCAAATCCCAAACTCCAAATCCCAAATCCCAAACCCCAAATCCCAAATCCCAAACCCCAAATCCCAAATCCCAAATCCCAAACCCCCAAATCCCAAATCCCGTCCCTCCTTCTGTTCCGAGGTCCTTTAGTGTCGGAGCTGCCGCCATGGAAACGGGACCTGGGACTGACCCTGGCCCTGACTTCAATCCCAACCCTGACCCCGATCCTAACCTCGATCCCGGCCCCAGTCCTGATCCCAGTCCTGGTCCCAATCCCAGTCCTTGTCCCAATCCCAGTCCTTGTCCCAATCCCAGTCCTTGTCCCAATCCCAGTCCTGGTCCCAATCCCAGCTCTGACCCCAATCCCAGCTCTGACCCCAATCCCAGCTCTGATCCTGATCCCAGCTCTGATCCCGATCCTAGCCTCTATCCCAGCCCCAATCTTGATTCCAGTCCTGGTCCTGACCCCGTTCCCAGCCCTGATCCCAGCCCTGATCCTGATCCCAGCCCTGATCCTGATCCCAGCCCTGATCCTGATCCCAGCTCTGATCCTGATCCCAGCCCTGATCCTGATCCCAGCTCTGATCCTGATCCCAGCCCCGATCCCGGCCCTGATCCTGACCCCAATCCTGGCGTTGCCTCCAACCCTGACCCTGATCCCAATCCTGACCCTGATCCCAGCCCTGACCCAATCCCAGCCCTGACCCCAATCCCAGTTCCGACCCCAATCCTGGGAAAGAGCAGCCAAGGCCAGAAAAAACCTCCCTGGGATGGGAGCGGGGCTGGGTCAGGTTCAGCATCCGACTTTTCCTTCCCCATCCCCTTTTCCTTCCCCATCCCCTTTTCCTTCCCCATCCCCTTTTCCTTCCCCATCCCTCTTTTCCTTCCTCCTCCATCCCTGTTTCCAAACCTAGCCACGCTTTTTCCCCCTCAAAAAAACCCAGGAAAAATCCATCCGGGATCATTTTCCCCTCAGGATCTCCTGATTTCCTTCCCCATTTATTTCACCCCACATCCCCAACTCCGGGACTTTTCCGCCCTTTTCCTCCCTCCAAACGCGGCTTTTTTTAACCTGGAAAACCGAGGAGGAAAAGCCGGGAATTGCTGCTGGAATAAAGCGGCAGCTCCGGAGGCGCGGGATCCGCAATAAATCTCGGGATTTAAATGTTCAACCCTTCGTTAGCGGCGAGATCCGAGCGGCTGGAATTGCACATTCCCGCCCTGACAGGGAAAAATCTCCCGGCCCCTGGCATTTGTCACCCTCAGGAAAAACTGGGAGCAGGTTCCCGATGAGGAGCCCGGGATTTTATGGAATTTTTTGGATTTTTTGGGATCTTTTGGGATTTTTTTTGGATTTTATGGGATTTTTTGGGATTTTAATCCCTCTTTTCCATGGTTTTCCCCCTGCAAATCAGCGCCGTTCACAATCCCCGGGTTTCTGGTGATTCCCGGGATTTCTCCTGGCAGTTGATTCCCCAAATTCCGGTTGGGATGAGTGAATCCATGGCTCTGGGATATCCGCTCTTCCCGGGATACTGGGAATGGCTGGAAAAGTCCAAATCCAGTCCGAAAACAATTCCATAAATCCCATTTTCCTGCAGATCTTGTGAGAGGAAGGAGGGGTTAAGAGGATGAATGCAATTTTATTTTATCTATTATTTTATTTTTGGCATATCAGGAATGCCCCTTTTTTATCCAAACAGAGCCTGGAAAAGCCTGGGAATCTCCCTATCCTGACTTTTTTTTTTTTTTAAGGATTTATTATTCCTTTTGTGGAAAAAAAAATAGTAAAAAGAATTTAAAAGCAGCTCCAAAAAATGGAATTTTTAGGATTTTTAGGTGTTTTAGGCAGCTGAGGCTGGGCTGAAATCGTGGACTGGGCGGGATTGGAGCCGGGATTTGTGACAGGAATGATGGAAAGGAGGCGCTTGGAGAAATGGAACTCCTGGAATTGTTTTATTCCCTCATTTTTTACTCCTCAAGGAGCAGGGACCTCATGAATTCCCTGCCCTGGGAATATCGGGAACCTCCCAACCCTGCGTGCTCAGGGTCAATAATTGCCTTTTATCCCAAGAATTTTCCCTTTCACATTCCCGGTTTTTATTAAATCATCGTTTGAACATTCCCGGGGATGGGCCGGGCAAAACCCTCGGAATAATCCTGGGATAAAAGCAAATCAAATCCCGAGGATTCGCCGCTCCCGGTGACCTTGGAATTGCTCCCCAAGGAAATCCTGGGATTGGATTTATGTCCTGACCCACGGAATTCCACCCGGCTCCAGTTCAGGGCGTTAATTTGGGAATTTGGGAAAGGGGTTTCGATTCCCCCCATTTTTTCCTGGTGGAAGGAAAGCTTGGTGATGCTTGGAAAATTTTTATAGTAATTAAATAATTATTATCTTAATTAAATATGATAATTAAAATAATAGTCGGAATTCCGGCTGCGGAAAGCGGCTCCAAAAGAGCCAAAAAAAGGGAGGGAAAAACCAAATTAATTCTGATTTCATTCATTGCTGCTTGTTTATCTTGCCCTTTTCACTTGGAAAAACAGAAAATCTGGGAATTTGGAGGGAATCTGAGGTGGGAATTTGGGTGGGGTTCGGATTCTCGTTCACTTGGCGCCCCCAAAAGTGGGGCTGGACCTCATTGAAGGAATTTTAGGAACAATCTGGAGAATTTTCCCTGAAAAGCTGCAGGAATTCCCAGGAATTTTATCATTCCACAGCTCCAGCACCCCGTGGTTCCTTTTCCAGCCCCAAATTCCCAACTTGGCCCATTTGGGATTGGATCCAGGCCCTCCAGGGAAAAGGGATCCCTTCAATCTCTGCCTCTTCCCTCTTTTCCCACTTTTCCCCACTCAGGAATAATCAAGGAAAATTTGATTATTGGGATTTTTTTTGCTGTGCAGCCACGGAAAAAATCCCTTTTTTTTCCAGGGAATTTTGGGCACTGTGACGAGTTTTATTTTTTTAAATAATATCCCAGATTTTCTGCTTTTCCCTTCTGTCATCCCTTTTTCCAGGGAATTTTGGGCACCGTTCCTTTTTTCAATATTCTAAAATAATATCCCAGATTTTCTGCTTTTCTCCTTCCATCATCCCTTAAAAAAAGCCACAAAAATTCCCCTTTTCCAGGGAAATTTGGGCATCTTTTTAAAAAATATTTTTCATATGATATCCCATATTTTCTGCTTTTCCTCTCCATCATCCCTTCCTCCAAGGAATTTTGGGCACCGTTTCTTCTTTTAATATTTTAAAATAGTATCCCAGATTTTTTTGCTTTTCTCCTTCCATCATCCCTTAAAAAACAACCACAAAACCCCATTTTCCAGGGAATTTTGAGCACCATTAAAAAAAAAAATTGTTAAATAATATGCCAGATTTTCTGCTTTTCCCATCCATCATCCCTTTAAAAAGCCACAAAAATCTCCCTTTTCCAGGGAATTTTGGGCACCTTGTAAAAAAAAAAAAGTTTTAATATTTGTTAAATAATACCCCAGATTTTTCTGCTTTTCCCTTTTATCATCCCTTTAAAAAGCCACAAAAATTCCCCTTTTCCAGGGAATTTTGGGCACCTTTTTTTTTTAAAAATATGTTTTAATATTTGTTAAATAATATCCCAGATTTTTCTGCTTTTCCCTTCTATCATCCCACCAAAAAACCCAACAACAACAACAAAAAAATCAAACTAAAAAGAACCCCGAGGAAATTTTGGCTGTAAATCCCCGGATTGTGCCTCATCCCGCCCTCCGCGCCGACCATTCCCGTTATCCCCGCGGAACATTCCGGACTTTCTCCAAGGGCTCCAGGAGCCACCTCGTGGCCGCCTCGTGGCAGCTCCTGCAGGGTGGGACCCCCGGGAGGGGCGAGGGAAGGGGGGAGAGCCCAGGCTGGGATCGGCTCCATCCGTCAGCCGGAATCCAGGGAAAAACGCCCGGGATATAAATCGGGGCCTAACGGCGCTGCCGAGCGCGGCCCGGCTGTAAATACTCATTATCCCCCCTAATATGACACCGGATTGGGAGTGAAAAAAAAACCTCACACACCAAAAAATAAAATTCCAGAGGGATTAAAAACGAGGTTTTTAAAACCGCGGCGAAACAACAAAAAGCAATTTTTTTTTTTTTTTTTGGAAAGGCGGAATTAATAGGAATTATTAATAAATATTAAAGGCAGGCCGGCCCCTCCCCGCTCCCTCTGGACATCTGTTTGCATCCATTGGGTGTCGGATCCCCGGCGGAGCTGAATGGGATTTATCTGGATTTTCTATGCATGGCTTGCCGGGAATGGAAATAAATCGGGAAGCGGCTCCGGCGGGGCCGTATTGGTTTTTCCTGGGCTGCCTGAACTTTTCACCCCGGGGGTCGGAGCGGTCGCGCGCTGACCCCGCTGCCCCCGGCTGGTGCGGCCGCGGCTCCGAGGGGTCACCTTGCAGCCATGGCAACGCCCATGGATCATCCAAGGATCATCCCGGCCTCCGCTTCCCGCTTTTCCGCGTCCCGGAGATCCCGAGCCGATGGATTTCGGCAGCCGGAGTTGGGTTGTGGGTGGTTTTATTTCCCCTGGCTGGGATGGTTTTGGTGTGTTGGTGGTTGTTCCGAGGGAAGTTTTGGCATTTGGGAGGGTTGGGAGGGATGGGGAAGGAAAAGTGAGATGGGAAAAGAGAAGAGGGGTAGGGAAGGAAAAGAGGGATGGGAAAAGAAAAGAGGGATGGGAAAAGAAAAGAGGAATGGGAAAAGAAAAGAGGAATGGGAAAAGAAAAGAGGGATGGGAAAAGAAAAGAGGAATGGGAAAAGAAAAGAGGAATGGGAAAAGAAAAGAGGGATGAGGAAGGAAAAGTGGGAGAAGAAAAGAGGGATTGGGATAGGAAGGAAAAGAGGGATTGGGAAAAGAGGGGTGGGAAAAGAGGGGTGGGAAGGAAAAGAGGGATGGGGAAGGAAAAGAGGGATGGGAAAAGAGGGATTGGTGAAAGGAAATGAGGGATTGGGAAAAGAGGGATGGGGAAGGAAAAGGCAGATGGGGAAGGGAAAGATGGATGGGAAACAAAGGATGGGAGAAAAAAAGAGGGGTAAGGAAGGAAAAGAGGGATTGGGGTAAGAGGGATTGGGAACAGAGGGGTGGGGAAGGCAAAGCACTCCCAGTTCTGGATTCATATCCCTGCGCTCCGTCGTGCCTCAGTTTCCCCGTCATCCCTCCAGGAATAATCCTTTGGAGCGGATTCGTTGGGGTTTCAATGGGAACGTTCCCAGTTCATCCATTGGGATTTTGGATAGAAAGCACTGGGGGCTGTTCCTGCTGTTCCTGGCCTTAGGGAAGGCAAAATTCCTAAAAATTTGAGCTGGAATCCAGCTCTGGGCAGACCATGATGGGCTGGAGGGCTCCAAAGTGGGAGATTTGGGAATTCCGGATCCAGGGAGATTTCGGAGCCTGGCATCCAACTGCAACTTTTTGTGCCAGGGAAGGGATTTGTTCCCATCCCGAGATTCCGTATGGGAAGCTGGAGGTTTGGGATGAAGTTGGGTGAGGAATCTCTGCCTCAGGAGCACCAGGAGAGGTCTGGGAAAGGTCAATTCCCGGGAATCAGGCAGCAGGAATGGGATTTCGGTCACCCCTGGGCTGGAGCTGGTTTTGCTGTGAAAATCCGAGGAATATCATGGAATTATGGAGTGGTTTGGGTGGGAAGGACCTTAAATCCCATCCAGGGACATCTCCGACTGTCCCAGGTCGCTCCAACCTGGCCTTGGATACTTCCAGGGAATGGGGCAGCCACAGCTTCTCTGGGAATTCCATCCCAGCTGCTCCCCACCCTCCCAGGGAGGAATTTAGGGATGTTTTTCTGAAAAGTTGAATTTCAATCTTTCCCTTTTTCCCCTTTTCCCTTTTTTCCCTTTTCCCTTATTTCCTTTTTTCCCTTTTCCCTTTTTCTTTTTTCCCTTTTCCCTTTTTCCCTTTTCCCTTTTTTCCTTTTTTCCCTTTTCCCTTTTTCTTTTTTCCCTTTTTCCCTTTTTCCCTTTTTCCCTTTTCCCTCTCCCTTCCTGGTGACCCCCAGCTCTCCCCGTATCCCAGAAAAGGCCTCAATCCACATTTTTGAACTCGGGAATTTCCAGTTTGGGGCTCGGACTGGGCTTTTGGTGGTGCCTTTGGAAGAAGGGATCCATTCCCAGCTGTCCCCAAGGAATGGGAATTGTCCCTGCTCATCTCTCGGGATGGGTCGTTCCTCATCCCATATCCCAGTTTGGGGCTCAGACTGGGATCTCTGGGGTTGTGGTGGTGCCTCTGGAGATGGGAGGAAGAGGAGGAGGAGGAGGAGGAGGCTGGGGGTCAGGATCAGGATCAGAATCAGGATGAAGATCAGGATAAGGATGAAGATCAGGACCAGGATGAGGAAGAAGAGGAGGAGGCTGAGGATCAAAATGAGGAAGAGGAGAAGGAGGAAGAGGAGGAGGAAGAGGAGGAGGCAGCTGAGGATCAGGATCAAGATCAGGATGAGGACCAGGAGGAGGAAGAGGAGGAGGCTGAGGATGAAGATCAGGATGAAGATCAGGACCAGGATCATGATTAGGAGGAGGAGGAGGCTGAGGACCTGGAGGATCAGGAGGAGAAGGAGGAGGAGGAGGAGGCTGAGGATGGAGATCAGGACCAGGATCATGATCAGGAGGAGGAGGAGGAGGCTGAGGACCTGGAGGATCAGGATGAAGATCAGGAGAAGGAGGAGGAGGAGGCTGAGGATGAAGATCAGGATGAGGATCGGGGTGAGGATCAGGATCAGCATCAGGATGAAGGTGAAGATCAGGATGAGGATGAGGATCAGGATGAGACCCAGGAGGAGAAGGAGGAAGAGGAGGAGGAGGAGGAGGAAGAGGAGGCCGGTGCCGGTCTCCACCTCCAGCCCCCCACACCCTCTGCTGATCCCTGCTGGGATCCCGACCCCTCCCCTCTCCCCGCTCATTTCTCCCAACCCTTTCCCTATTTCCCACCACACCCTGCCTCACCCAAACCCAGAACTCCCAAATTTCCCCCAAACCCCTCTCCGTGTTTAACCCCGGAGCCAGAAACCCACGGAGCAAAACGAGCGCGGCTCCGCGGATCCCGGCCCGGTTTTCCGTGCGGGAAGGGGGGCGGGAGCGGGAGCCGAGCCGCGCTCCCCGAGCTGTTTGCAGAGCCCTCGGAAAAAGGGAAAACAATGCGATTAATTTTCTGCAGCGCAATCATGCAGAGATTTAATAAGCAGCCAAAGGTAGGATCCATCTGTAAGGAACGCGCCGCCTGCTCCATTACTCCTCTCCTGCCATTTTTTTTTTTCCTTCCCAAACCTTAATTAATTGAGGAAAAAAAAAAAAAAAAGAGGGAATTGTTTATTAAAGTGGGAACAGGCTCTCGGCTCTGTCTCTCCGCAGCTCTGGTTCAAAAGTTCACCCAATTCCCCCAAGGCTCATCCGCGTGCGTGTTTGGAATCGGGGCCGTGCGTGCGCCGCTCCCTCGCTCCCAGATTTCCTCGTTTCCCTGCTCCCGCACGGGTTCCCAAAAAGGTGGCGTGTTCTAAAAAACAAAAAAAAAAATAGGATTTTTAAAATTTTTTATCCCGTCTGGAATATTCTGTGGAAGAGCTTTCTCTTCTCTCCCTGCTCGTCCTTTATCCCGGTTGGCTCGGGAAGGGAAAGGCGATTCCAGAGTGGGGCTGGGATGGGATGGACGGGAAGGGATGGGAGAGGATTCCGCAGGTGGATCCGTGTGGGAAGCGCCAACCCTAGAGGGGCTGGGAATTTGGGATACCCGGGGTCAGGGTGGGAATTTGGGATACCCGGGGTCAGGGTGGGAATTTGGGATACCCGGGGTCAGGGTGGGGCCAAGAGAGGTTGGGAATTAGGGGTCATCATGGTCAGGCTGGGAATTTGGGATCTCAGTGGTCAGGGTGGGGCCAAGAGAGGATTTCCGGGGAAAGCAGAGGGCTGGGAATGTGGGATATCTGTGGGATATCAGGGTGAGTTCCAGCTCCAGAATTCCCTCTTTTCCTGGCTCAGGGTTGCCCTCTCCTTGAATCCCTGGTTCCTGATGCTCATCCCTGGCTCACTCCATCCTCCCTGGATGTTCTTGGAATTCTGCTGTGTCTGCCCAAAAGAAATGGATTTTTTGGAAAAATCAGTGTTAATGTGCCAAAATTCCCTGTTTTCACTCCTGGGAAAGTTCCAGGCTGGGATCTGCTGGCTCAGCCCCTCCCGGCCTGGCCGTGTCCATTTGTCCGGCAGGGTCACTCTGTCCTGGCACCCACGGATCCCCTGGGAATTCCATCCCTGAGGGAAGTCCCATCATGAGGTGCAGCTCATCCAAGAACCCCAATCCAGGTTCCTGTGGAGTGGGAGGAGATGGAATTTTCCCTGGAATCACCCCAGGATCTGTCCCTCTCCACAGGCAGAGCTGGAAAATGGGTAAAGCTTGGAAACCTCAGGACTGGAGGAGGAAAACCCCTGGAGAACGGGAAGGAGGGGAGGGAAGAACGTCAAAAATGACACAGAGATGTCCTGAGGGGGATCTGCATCTTCTGTGTCCCCTCGGTGCCACCCCTGTGCCACCACCTTGCATGGGGACAAGCTGGGACCCGTCACTGTGGCCCCACCAGGGCCATTAAATGGGTTTAACTGGGATTTTCCAGGTTTGATTTCCCGGATTTCTGTGGGATCGGGGGCTCCTTTAATCGGGAAATGAAGGCGGGATCTGGGGTTGCGGCCAAGGCCTCGGCACCGCGCGCCACAGCTGGCGCTGCCTGGGATTATCCCAAATAAAACTTGCAGCTGGATTTTATCCGCCACCTGGATTTCGGAGCGGGAGAATGGGCGATTTAATTTTCCCAATAAATTTCGAGGAGCTGGTGGAATAACTGCGGAATTGGGCCGTGCAGGTGTCTGTGCTCAGCTTTACAGCCGTTCACTCGAATTCCCGGAGTTTTCCAGAAATTCCTGCCCTGCCCGTGGCGCACAGAGAAACCCGTGAGATTTCCCCTTTTCTTAACGCTCTTTTCCTCGCTCGGATTCAAGTTTCCTGCTCTTTCCCACAGCCAGCAGGACGAGGAATTTGCCGGGAGCGTGAACTGAAAGTTGAGAGTCTCCTGTGGCTGTGCTGCTCCAGTTGTTGGGATTCCTGGAATATTCGGAATACAACACCCCCGGAAAATTAGCGGGAGCTGCCGGGAAGGTCACGCATCCAGCAGCGGGGGGAACGAGGGGGTTTCCAAGAGAAACCCCCACAATTTTCCCTTGGAACCAAATTTTCCCTTGGAAACCTCCTCAGAATCCGTGAGGGTTTCAAGGAGAGGATTGGAGTGGGTGGGGAAGAGAAGGAAATTTGGGATTTTTAGTTGGAGGGAGGAATCCCCAGGAAAGATCCCCCTGTTTCCTGCCCGGGGCAGTGCTGGAGCCGCCGCAGGGATTGGAGGGTGTGCGGATGTGGCACTTGGGGACGTGGGAGAGTGGGGACGTGGAGGGGTGGAGAGGATTCCCAGGGAATCTGCGGCCGCCCCGGATCCCTGGAATTGTCCCAGACTGGGACTTGGAGCGCCCGGGGATAGTGGGAGGTGTCCCTGGATGGGCTTCAGGGTCCCTTCCCACCCAAAGTATTCCAAGATTCCATGGAAGTGCTGGGTTGAAGTTTGGACCTGATCTTGGAGGACTTTTCCAACCTCAACAACTCTGGGATTCTGTGAGGGGACATCTGGGAGGGACGTGTTCAGTTCCAGAACCGAGCCCAGGGAGGTTCCAGAGCCGAGCCCAGGGAGGTTCCAGAACCAGACTTGAGGTGATTTTAGACCTGACCCCCTGGTGTAGTTTCAGAACCAAACCTGTGGTGGTTCCAGAACCACGTGTGTGGTGGTTTTAGACCTGAACCGCTGGCCCAGTTCCAGCTGTGACCCCGGTACGGTTCCAGAATCGACCCCTGTCCCACTCCCAGCCATGACCCCACCACGCTTCCAGACCTGAACCTGTGATGATTTTAGACCTGAGCCCAGCCTAGTCCCAGCTGTGACCTTCAGTTCCAGAATCAAGCTCAAGGTTATTTTAGACCTGACCCCTGTCCCAGTCCCAGCCGTGACCCCGCTGTGGTTCCAGACTCAAACCCGTGATCATTTTAGACTCAATACCCTGTCCCAGGCCCGGCTGTGACCCTGCTGTGGTTCCAGAACCACACCTAAGGTTATTTAAACCTGACCCGTCCCAGTCCTGGCCGTGACCCCTCTGCAGCTCCAAACCCAAACCCACAATGATTTTACCCCTGACCCATCCTGGGCCCGGCCGTGACCCTGCCATGGTTCCAAACCCAAACCCCGATGATTTTCCCCCTGACCCATCCCGGGCCCGGCCGTGACCCTGCTGTGGTTCCAAACCCAAACCCCGATGATTTTACCCCTGACCCATCCCAGTCCTGGCCGTGACCCCTCTGCAGTTCCAAATCCAACCCCCGATGATTTTACCCCTGACCCCTCTGCAGCTCCAAACCCAAACCCCGATGATTTTCCCCCTGACCCATCCCAGTCCCGGCCGTGACCCCTCTGTGGTTCCAAACCCAAACCCCATACGATTTTACCCCTGACCCGTCCCGGGCCGAGCCGTGACCCCTCTGTGGTTCCAAACCCAAACCCCGATGATTTTACCCCTGACCCGTCTGCAGTTCCAAACCCAAACCCCGATGATTTTCCCCCTGACCCGTCCCGGGCCCGGCCGTGACCCTGCTGTGGTTCCAGAACCAAACTCAAGGTTATTTAGCCCTGACCCATCCCAGTCCCGGCCGTGACCCCTCTGTGGTTCCAAACCCAATCCCTGATGATTTTACCCCTGACCCCTCTGCAGCTCCAAACCCAAACCCCGATGATTTTACCCCTGACCCGTCCCAGTCCTGGCTGTGACCCCTCTGCAGTTCCAAATCCAACCCCTGATGATTTTCCCCCTGACCCATCCCGGGCCGAGCCGTGACCCCTCTGTGGTTCCAAACCCCGATGATTTTCCCCCTGACCCATCCTGGGCCCGGCCGTGACCCCGCCGCGGTTGCCGCGCGTGGCCGGCGGCGCCGGCGCTCGGCCCGGGGGGCGGCGGGCGCGGGCTCGGGGGGGCGGCAGCGGCAGCAGAAGCAGCAGAAGAAGGATCTGCGGCCGGTGGCTGCAATCATCCCGCTGCTGTCTGCTCCCAGACTGATGGCACAGCCCGCCGAGGCGGGGAGTTCAACCAGAGGTTATCTTTCCCAGGTACCATCTCGCCCAACGAGAATTTGATTTTTTTTCTTTTTTTTTTCCCCCCTCTCCAGGACTTTACTCCATTAGATTAATGAAATTTCAATGAGAGCCCGGCGCCCCCTGAAGCTTTGTTAACAAAACAAATGGGGGTTCGGGAGGTGTGACAGCTCGCGAGGAGAGTTACGAGAAGGTGAATACATCCTCGCAATCCACTCAGCCCGCCGCTCATTGATCTCTATTTAAAGCCCCAATCGGATTTTTGTTAATTATAAATGATTGATCTGCAGCTCTCTGCCCGCTCCCAGCGCCGCCCGCCCTTCTCCTCTTCCGTGCGGGGTTTTTTTATTTTTTTATTTTTCCTTTTCCACCCCCTCCCCTCTTTCCCCCGAGCCCCCCAACGCACTCGGAACTTCTTTGCATGCTGCGTGTGGAGCTTTTTTGTTTTCGGAGACAGCCCTGGAAGGCAAATTGCAGCTGGGCCCGCCGGCAGAGCTCCGCCGGCGCTGTCAGCGCTTCCATTGGCGGCTCCGTGTTTTTTCATGGCTTATCAGCTCCGCGGCCAAATGAACTCCCAGCCCGGGCGGCTTTTACAGGTTTAGCACAAAAAAAAAGGGAAAAAAAAGAAAATAAATGGAGAAGAAAGGGAGAGAAAGGCAAAGAAAAGGCTTTGAGACAAAGCGAGGCGCGGTGATTAAAGCCGGGAAATTGGGTTGGGTTTCCAGGAGGGTTTGGGAGTCTGGAAATGGAGGAGCCGTCCTTGAATCGGCCTTTAAATGTTCGGGGTTTTGGGGGGGTCGTGTTCCTGCTCACTCCAGAGTGGGATCCGGGGAAAGGTGAAGGTCCAGAGCCTCTGGTTCCGCCCTGGATCTTCCCTTGGCTCCGGTTTTATCCCAGACCGGAGCAGGAGGGTTGGAACCGGAATCTGTCGGAGCTGGGATGCGGAGCCACCCTTAGACCCCCATTTAAATGTGGGGTTTTGGCGGCGTCAGGGTGGCCGTGATCGCACTGGGAACAGGATCCAGGGAAAAATGAGGATCCAGAGTTTGGATTCCTCCCCGAAATCCATCCTGAACCTTCCCTTGGCCCCGGTTTTATCCCGGTGGTGATTGGAGCAGCAGGGTTGGGGCTGGAATATTGGAGCTGGGACATTGAGGAGCCGTCCCTAAACCCAGGCTTTAAACCCGGGATTATATTGGGGTCGGGGTGGTCGTGTTCCTACACACTCCAGGAATGGGATCCAGGGAAAAAATGAGGATCCAGAGGAAAATGAGGATCCAGAGCCTCGGATACCCACCTGGAATCCATCCTGAACCTTCCCTTGGCCCCGGTTTTATCCCGGTGGCGATTGGAGCAGCAGGGTTGGGGCTGGAATATTGGGGCTGGGATGTTGAGGAGCCGTCCCTAAACCCAGGCTTTAAACCCGGGATTATATCGGGGTCCGGGTGGTTGTGTGCTCTGGGAGTGGGATCCAGGGAAAATGAGGATCCAGGGGAAAATGAGGATCCAGAGCCTTTGATTCCCACCTGGAATCAATCCCGAACTTTTCCCTTCGCTCCAGTTTTGTTCCAGTGGAGTTGTCCCAAATTTGGGCAAATCCCAGCAGAGCATCTCCAGCTCTGATCCCTTTAAAAGGAATTTATCGACACTTTTGGAGACCTCTGGGGGGCCAGGCTTGGCCAGGACTGCCCGGTCTGGTGGCCACCGGTGGCCCAAGAGCAGCCTGGTCCTTCCTGGTGCCTCCATGGAACTCCAGAGCTCCACAAATCCGGCAATTCCCGGTTGCGCTTCCAAGGAACAGCAAAAAATGGGATATTTCCGTCTCTAAATCTTGAATTATTTCAGTTTTTGTGCCTTTCTGGAGCTGCTTGGGTTGGGAATGGGAGGGCCTGGTTGGTTCTCCTTGCTCTGGTGGCTCTTCCGAGGTCTTTGGCTGATCCCAGTGAATTTTCATCCTGCTTGGAATGTCAGAAAATCGGAGAATTCCAGATAATTCAGGATTTGTTCCGTGCCCAAATCCATCTTTAGGGTCAGCTGGGTGAATTTTTAGGTTTTTTGATTCTTCTCAACTGCTTCAACCCCAAAATCCCAAAACCAAACAAAAAATCCCCAATGAGGAAAAGAGTGAACAGGATGCATTTTTGGCCTTTTTCCTTGAAAATCCACCCCAAATCCAATTGTTTTCACCTCAAACCTTCCCAAAATTTCTCGATGCTCATCCTGTGTGGAGCTCCACCAACCCTGTACCCCAAAATGAGTAAAACCCTCAATTTTACCCAAAAAAAGGACAAAAAAACCAAATAATTGAATTTATGGGACAACATCTCCCGTCAGAGAGATCTGGAGCCTAAAAATGTCCCCATCAGGGGGGCACAGCTTAAATTAAATTTATTTGGCTTATTAATTAATGAAACAGATCAAAACTTGAAGCAAAACTCCTGAATTTTGCTTTTTCCCCCTTTTTTCTGTGCCCTGGGCAGGCCCTGGGTTGGATTTTTGGTTGAATTTTGGAGGTTGAGTTCCATCTCTTCCCCATTTCCATGGATCAGAATTCCAGCCTTAGGGAAAGTCCCAAAAAGTGCTGGATGTTGATTGCTGGAATTAGGAACTAAATTCTGCCAAATTCAGCTTAAAAAGGGAGCTCAGGACCTTCTCTCCTTCCAAAGGGGTTTTCCAAAGACTTCAAAAATCCGGGAAAAAATCAGATATCCTACAAAAAGAGAAGTTTTGGGATCAGCACAGAGGTGGAGGGGAAAAAAAAGGAGTTTTTTGGTGAATTATCCAATCTGTCGGATTCCGAGGATAAAAAGAAGGAAAAAGGAGTTTGATTTTCCGAGATATTTTAATCCCTTTTCCCGTTGTCTTCGGGAACGGCCCTAACGGATGATTTTCATTAGCGGGGCCGGAATTTATGGGGTCCCAGCGGGTTCTCCCAAGGTTAAATAATTTAAAGGAATAAACCCCTTATCCGATGTAATCGAGCTAATGAAGGATATCGGATATTTCCACGCCAAGGGGAGGGGGGGAATGGAAAAAAAAAAAAAAAATG
The DNA here is from genome assembly GCF_021018805.1 of Prinia subflava. Classification (NCBI taxonomy): domain Eukaryota; kingdom Metazoa; phylum Chordata; class Aves; order Passeriformes; family Cisticolidae; genus Prinia; species Prinia subflava. Next base: position 89,472 of record NW_026961067.1, on the reverse strand, counting down.
GGAATGGGGAAGCAACGTCGGGAACACAAATCTCGGCATAAACATCGAAGGCGGAATTACGGCGGGATATCGCGGGACGGCACCGCGGCCATAAATAAAAAATCAATTCTTAATGATGAGGGCGCCTTGTTCGGGAGCATTCCCGGGGTTAAACGGGAGCAGGGAAGGGACGGGAAGAGCGGGAAAGGCGAGGGGGGCGGGCGGGGGGCGTTAATTTGATTTACGGGGCCGCGATTCCTCAACGGAATCTCCACGGAATAATTGTTATTATATCTCTGCTGCCAGATGGCTCCCGGTGTAAACAGCCATCGACAACTCCGGCGTTGTCCCCTTCCCTCCCCTCATCCATGGAAAAATTCCCTTTCTCCCCAGAAATTGATTTTTCCCGCTTATCTTCCTCTTCCTCCCCCGTTTTCAACTCGCTCCCCCATTATTTTTTTTTTTTTTTTTGGTGGTTTCTTTAATCAAAATGATTTTTTTTTTTCTAATGATAAAAAACAAAAGAAATCCGGGCTGGGAAACGCTTCCGAGGAAAAGTTACGGAGCGGGAATTTCGGCCGCGGCGGAGCAGGGAATAAAAAAGGGAATTTGCGGCTGCCCGGGTTGGTTTTACGCCCTCACGGTGACAGATGTTCCCAAAAAAGTCCTTTCAGCCCCGGAGCTTCCGAGGTTTTCCCTTTTTTTTTATTGCCTGGACAAAAATGCCGGAGGTGAAAAAAGTCGAAAGTTAAAAACTGGGATTGTAAAAAATCCGGGAAAATTATTGGGAAATTCAGGGATGCGGAATCTAAACCAGGATTTGGATGTGGTTGAGGATTCCTGGATGCTTTTAAAATGCTCTGGGATTTATAGAAGGCATTGGGAAGGAGATTTTATTTTATTTTATTTTATTTTATTTTATTTTATTTTATTTTATTTTATTTTATTTTATTTTATTTTTCATTTTTGTTTTATTTTATTGTATTTATTTTTATTTTATTTATGTTAATTTTTAATGTAATTTATTTTATTTTACTTTATTTTGCTTTCTTTTATTTTATTTTGACTTCATTTGGGCTTATTTTTATTTCATTCTAATTTCATTTTCTTTTACTTTGTTTTACTTTGTTTTACTTTGTTTTACTTTGTTTCGTTTCATTTCATTTCATTTCATTTCATTTCATTTCATTTCATTTCATTTCATTTTAAAATTATTTTATTTAATTTTAAAATTATTTTATTTAATTTTAAAATTATTTTATTTTATTTTATTTTATTTTATTTTATTTTATTTTATTTTATTTTATTTTATTTTATTTTATTTTATTTTATTTTATTTTTCCTCCTTTGCCCTTCCCACCTTTCTTTCCACGCCCCAAAACATTTCCTGGGAGCTCGGAAGGAATTCCCTGCTTTTCCCCCTCTCAGGTGTCCGGAACAATTCCCATCCCTGTCTCCCCTTACGCATTCCCAGCTCCAGGAATAAATTAATTCCGAATTCCTGGAGCAGTTCAGCTCCGAGGGAGGGAATTCTGGGACAGCTGGAAAACTCCGAGTTCCAACGGGACACCTGTGGCGGGAATATCCGATTTTCATGGAATATCCGATTTTCATGGAATGTCCGATTTTCATGGAATATCTGATTTTCATGGAATATCTGATTTTCATGGAATATTTCATTTTCATGGAATATCCGATTTTCATGGAATATCCGATTTTCATGGAATATTTCATTTTCATGGAATATCGGATTTTCATGGAATATCTGATTTTCATGGAATATCTGATTTTCATGGAATGGGAATTCCGAGGCTTCCAGGGATTCAGGAGTTCCAGGGGTTCAGGGATTCCCGGGATTCAGGAATTCCAGGGACTCAGGAGTTCCAGGGGTTCAGGAATTCCCGGGATTCAGGAATTCCAGGCATTCTGGGCTCTGGAATTCCTGGTGAGGCCGAGGCCTCTTCCCCATCCCCACACAAAACCCAGGGCTGTTTTCCCAATTTCCCTCCTTTTCCCGCCAAATCCCACATTTCCAACCCCTCTCCCTGACTTTTTTCCCTTTATTTTCCCATTTTCCGTGTGTCCCGCCTGGCTCCCGCTGACCTTGGAGCTGCGAATTCCGGCCGGAGCCGCGGAATTCCGGCTCCTTCCCGACGGATCCTTCCCAGCAGCGCCATCCCCCCGGCCGAGGTGACTCCGAACCAACCGGGAGCGGCTCCTGGGAATTTTCCAGGGCTTCCAGGGGGGTCCGGTTAAAGATTAACGCCCCCCCTGCATTCCTTAGATCCGGAATTTTGATGGATTTTTCCAGGTGTGCCGCGCCAGCCCAGGTGGAACCGGGAGCGCCGGGCCGTGGTGACATTCCTGGCCCTCTCCGGGGGTCATTCCGTGGCCTCCATCCCGATTTTCCGTGCTCCTTGCGCCGCTGGAATTTGTTTATCCCTCTGGGGAAATGTTGCCTTGGATTCCTGCCCGGAATTCCGGAATTTTGGCTCTTCTCCGGATTTTCCGAGGGTGTCGGTGCCTTGGCCGCTTTGATTTTTCCACCTGCAATTTGGGAGAAATTCCATCATTTTGGCTTTTATCCCGATTTTCTGAGGGTTTTGGCGTCTTGGTCGCTTTGGTTTTTCCACCTCTTGGCCAATTTGGGATAAATTCCATGGAATTTGTCAGTCAGGATTGATTCCTTGGATTTCTGTGCAACTCCAAGAGAAAAGGGAAGGAATCAATCCCTTGGATTGGCCCAGGGATCCTGGAGGAACTCAAATATCCCAGCCCTGGGAAAGCTCGGGATTGGGATCCATCCACGGATTTCCAAACTTTTGGGATTTGGGGATGCTCCAGCTCCGGGGAAAACCCCTATGGATTGGTTTTATCCATAAAAATCATCTTCCCAGCAAAAATATCCAGGTTTTTCCTTTCAAAATTCAACCAAAAAACCCCCACTTTTCCCAAAGAATTGCTGGGATGATCCCAGGTTTTAACTGGGCTCATTGTAGGAATTTTGTAGGAATTTTGATTTATTGATGAATTTTATTGAAAATCTCGGGATTTTTTTAAATCAAAATCAAAATTTCCACCTATAAAAAAACTCCTTTTTTTTGTTTTGTTTTTTTTTTGCTTTTGCTTGAAAATTCGCTTCTCCATTTTATTTTTCCCTTTTTTAATTAAAAAAAAAAAAGGAAAATGGATTTTTCCGGCATGGATTAGTGTCAGGAATCAAAGCCGGGGAGGGAGAGGGGCGGATGTTTCATTTCCAGCCAGGTCACAGTGCAGGGGCTGGGAATTCCTTCATGTGGAATTTCCGGCGCTCGGATCAATGGGAAAAGTCACTTTTTTGGGACCTCTGCCATGATTAATTCTGGAATTGCTTTTCCGGACAAATCCCGGGATTTTATTGCCCATTTTTCCCCACCTGATCGGGGACCTTTGGCATTCCCGGGGCATTCCCACATTTTTCTCCTTTTCCTCTGGGATTCTGGGGGTTCTTCCAGAGAATTCCAGGCCTGGCCCAGCTCCGAATCCCATCCCGGGAGCAGATTCCCGGCAAAGCCCGGGAATGGGGTCCAAGGAAAATTTTGGGATGGGAGAAAAAAAGGATTTGGATTGGGAATTCGGGAAAAATCCCTTCCCTTGGAGCAGAGCCCGGGAATTGGGCCCAAGGAAAATTTTGGGATGGGAGATGAGGTTCAGGCTGGAAAAGAAGGATTTTGATCGGGAATTTTGGCGGAATTCGATTGGGAATCTGGGAGGGTGGGGAGGGGCTGGAATGGATTTCCCAGGGAAATTTGGGAATTCCACACCCCTGGAAGAGCCCAAGGCCAGGTCGGAGCCAATCCGGGATAACAGGAGGGGATGGGAACGGGAGGAGCTTTGGGGTCCCTTCATCCCAAACCATTCCAGGATTTTCTGAGGAGCTTTGGATGGAGAATCCCAAAACTTCCCAATTCTCTTCCCTGGAGAGACGAGAGGGTGGGATTGGAGCTTTTTCCATGGAAAAATATCCATAGGACATTAAAATGTAGACATTTAGGGATATTTGAGAACATTTCTCTAGGGATATTTGGGGATATTTGGGAATATTTCAACAGGGATTTTTGGGAAAACCCCAAATCCCAGCAGTGGGAAACACAAGGCGATCCCAGATTCCCCTCTTCCCTTTTTTTGCCCAGCTCCTCATCCTCTTTTCCCATTTTTTTTCCCGGATTCTCCCAGGATTTGGGGCTTTGTGCAAGGGGAGCCGTCCCTTTTTCCCGGGATGAATTCCTGGGGCAGAGCAGGGACGCCTGAGGGATCCAAGGAAAGGAAAAAAACCGGGAATGTTGTAAAAAGGACGGATGGGTGTCCGTGGGCCGGGGACGCCGAGGTCACCCCGCGGTCAAATCCAGGCCGTTCCCGATTCCCGCCCGGAGTTCACGGCCTCGGCTTTTATTGGGAATTCGAGGAAGGATTGGGAGCGCCAGGGGCTTTTCCTTGGCAACCGCGGGGAGCGACGGCTCCCGGGGAATTCGGGAAGGGTTTTAAGGGAAAATCCCTGAAAATCCATGGAATTCTGATGGAAAATGGGAATGAAAGAGCAAAAAGTGCTCGGTTTGGGACGGGGAGAGGGATTTTGATCCCACAGGAATGATTCATTCCTGCTAAAAATAAGAAAGGAATAAAACCATGGGGAAAATTGGGAAAAATCAGTTTTTCTTCTCCTTTGCCAGGGAAGTTTTAAGGGAAAGGGTTTTTCTGGGAAAGGTGAACACAGGGAAAAATCCCATCCTGGATTTGAGGAAGGAGGCGGGATTGGGGTGGGAAAAATCCGGGATTTTGTGTTCTGGGAAGGGCCGGAGTGGGGTTTTCCTGGAATTCTTTTATCTTTGGGATTTGGGATTCTGAAGGGTCCTTGGGAATTCTTGAACCTTTGGGATTTGGGGTTCTGAAGTTCCCAAGATCCTCAGAGATCCCTGAACCTTCTGGATTTTCAAGGTCCCAAAATTCTTGGGAATTCTGGAACCCTTAGGATTCTGGATTCTCCCCCTAAAATTCCATGGATTTGTTCCGTTCCTGCCACAGGATCCGGAATTCCCTCTTCCCGATCCCTGCCTCCCTCGATCCCGGTGCTATTCCCATTTTTCCAAGGTCTATCCCAGCGATTTTGGTCCTGTTGGATCCCGGCTCTTCCCTTGGGATCGGGATTGGGAATAACCAGTCCTTGGCCTGGGCTGGGTCCTTGGGAATGGCTTTTCCCGGTTTTTCCCTGCCTCTGGAATGGGATGAAAGCTCAACATCCCGGCATTCCCACTTTTTCCATGGAAAACTGAACCTTTTCCATGTTTCCCTGCCATAAATCCTGGGAATTTTTCCTGCCAAGTCTGGCAGGATGAATTCCCGGTTTTCTGGCTAAGGAGAGAAGGGTCAGGGAATTCTCCTCATGGAATTTTTGGGAATGCTGGGCTCGGATCCGGGAATATCGGGAAAATCACCGGGAGAGGGGGAAGAGGCCCCCAGACCCCAAAACCACGGTGGGAGCAGGGAATGCCATTCCTGGGAATTCCAATTCCAGGGAATGAGGCTCCAAGGAGGGATAAGGGAGTTATTCCCAAGGATATTCATTTCCTTGGAATATCGGAGTGGGAACGGCTTTTCCAATGGGATTTCACCCCACGGATCCTTGGATTTGTGGGATTTTCCGAGGGGGCCTTTGGAAAAACAGAGGAATTCTTGGAATGGGAGGATCCTCTTGGAATTTTGGAGGCACAATCCCTGGATCCATCATTTTCTGGGAATGGGATAAACCCCGGCACATCCAATTCCCATTCCCAGATTTTATCAGGGATCGCTTCCATCCCTGCCCCGCAGAGGGATTTTTTGGGATCCACGGAGGGAGAGAATTCCCGGTGGTTTTTTGGGGGGGTTCATTCCCGGCCCTTCTCCCCCCTCCTCTTCCCGCTTTGGAGATTCCAGCTGGGAATGTTCGGCGGGAAATGGCGCCACTGCCCCCTGCCTGCGGAGCCGGGAGCCAGCGGGACGCGGGGTTTGGGATACGGAATTTGGGATTTGGGATTCGGGATTTGGGATAAGGGATGAGGGATTTGGGATACGGAATTTGGGATTTGGGATTTGGGATTTGGGATTTGGGATTTGGGATTTGGGATTTGGGATTTGGGATAAGGGATACGGGATTTGGGATTTGGGATTCGGGATTTGGGATTTGGGATTCGGGATTTGGGATTTGGGATTTGGGATAAGGGATACGGGATTTGGGATTCGGGATTTGGGATTTGGGATACGGGATTTGGGATAAGGAATTTGGGATTTGGGATTTGGGATTTGGGATTTGGGATAAGGGATACGGGATTTGGGATTTGGGATTCGGGATTTGGGATCTGGGATTTGGGATTTGGGATTTGGGATTTGGGATTTGGGATTTGGGATGCAGGATACGGGATACGGGATTTGGGATAGGTAATTTGGGATTTTGGATGTGGGATTTGGGATGCAGCATTTGGGATAGGGGACATGGGATAAGGAAAATGACACTTGGGATGTGGGATAAGGAATACAGGATTTGGAATGAGAAATTTTGGATTTGGGGTTTGGGATTTGGGATTTGGGATCAGAAATTTGGGATTTGGGGTTTGGGATAAGGGGTGTGGGATGAGTGAGGATTTGGGATGAGAAATCTGAGCTGCAGGATTTAGGATTTGGGATTTCGGACGTGGGGAGTTTCCCCCATTTTTTAGTTGAATTTCATTCCTATTATTCCCATTTATTCCCAAATAATCCTGGGATAGAGGCAGGAACACCATTCCTTTAATCCCAGTTGTTTATACACCTGGAATGGGTGGATTTCCATGGAAAAAAGGGGGGGGTAAAAGATCCAAAAAAAGCCTTGATACCAAAATAAATGAGGGAATTTTTCCATCAATCCCGGAATCTTTTATTCCCGCTGCTTTCCCTGACGGATTTATCCCAAGTTTTACAGGAGGTTATTGAGGGATCCGGCTCTTCCCAGGAATGAAACACTTCCATGTTTGAGCCATTCCCTGGGAAAACCGGGAATTATAAATGATCCAAGGAGAGGTGAGGCCAGATCTGCGGATTTGAGCATTCCCTCCGTCATTCCCAGCTTTTTTTTGGTGGAAAATTTCCCTTTTTTGGGCTCATCCATCATCATTCCCAAACCCTCCTTTGGCTCCCTTGTAACATTTCCTTATCCCGTTGTTTTGGGTTTTTTCCCAGAAATCCTCGGCTCCTTTTTCCTCCTGGAATTTCCAGGTGGGACATGGAAATTCCTCCAAATCCAAATATTTTATCCATGGGAATGTTTGGGAAAAGGCAACACCTGGGATCCGGGGGGAGTTCCCAATTTCATCCCAGTGAAGAATTCCAAGTTTTTTCCGTGTTTCACCTTAAAAAACCCCGGAATTCTCCTCGCCATTCCCTGGGTTTTGGCAGATCCGGATGGGCTGGGGAGGGGATAAGGAAGTGCTGGAATTCCAAGCATGGAATGAGCCGGGAATTTTTCAGGACCTGGAATTCCTTGGATCACCAAGGCTTTTAAAAAAGAGAAATTTCTGGGATAAAGTTTTGCTCCCCTGCTCCAAACCCTCTGGAAAAGGTGGATTTGGGATAATCTCTGGGACTGGCGGATTTTTGGGAATTCAGGGATCCTGGAATGCGATCCCAATAATCCCAAGGAGCATTTGGAGTGGGATCTGATCCCATGGAAAATCCGGGATGGATGGGATGTGGGAAAAAAGTGGAGAAAAGGGATTTAACATCCGGAAAAATGCCAGGTTTCAATATTTGAATTTTGGAATATTCGGGATGAGGCCGCAATCCTGGGAATTTGGGGATTGGAGATGGAGATCCCGTTTTTCCTTGGAATAAACCAGGATACGCCGGAGAACAGCAGCTCCTGTTGCAATCCCAAGGCAGGAAAATAATTAGGGAATAATTAAAAAAAACCCCACAAGATTTGAAGAGGGAAAATCATCCCGGAACATTGATTGATTAATTGATTAATTGATTAATTGATTGATTGATTAATTGATTAATTGCAATCTCTGCTCCCAGTGAACACCTCCGGAATTAATGGAGTTGCACAGGACAGGGAATCACCGGGATAATTTTATTAGGAATAACCGACAATCCAGAACATTTTAATTCCCTATTCATATTCCCAATTATTCCGACAGCTCCTCCCGTTCTCAACCCAAACCTGGGGAAAATTCAGGTTTTTCCAGGATTTTTCTGTGATTTTCCCACAATTTTCCCAGGTGGAAAAAAATCCATCATTCCCAAAAATCCGGTGTTGTTTTTCCAGGTGGGGAGGATTTCCATGGAGCGGGAATCAATGGAATCATTTTATTAGGAATAACATTTTTAATTCCCTATTCACATTCCCGATTTTTCCGACAACACCTCCTGTTCTACACCCAAACCTGGGAACAACTCCTGGAATTTTCCAGGATTTTTCCACAATTTTCCCAGGTGGAAAAAGCCACCATTCCCAAAAATCCGGCGTTGTTTTTCCAGGCAGGGAAAGATTTCCATGGAGCAGGAATGACCGGGATAATTCCATTAGCAATAACATTTTTAATTCCCTATTAACATTCCCGATTTTTCCAGCAACGCCTCCCCCTCTACACCCAAACACAGGAACAGCTCCTGGATTTTTCCACGGTTTTCCCAGGTGGGGAAAAAAAGCCGCCATTCCCAAAAATCCGGCGTTGTTTTTCCGGGCGGGGGAGGATTTCCACGGAGCCGGGATCGTCGGAGCTAATTAGCGGAATGGCCCCATTATTTATCCAGGGACACGGAGTCCAATAATTGCTATTGCAGCTCGGAAGCGGCTCCGGGATATTAATTCCCGATTTTTCCTGTCAGCTCCGTACAGTAAAACTTCCAAATGGGCCCCCGAAGGTGCAGAAGCTCATTTTAATCCTCCTTTTTCTTTGGAATTGGCAGAATCTCCTTCCATAAAACCCGGAAAAAAAGCGGGAGAACTGATAATATTTTGCTCCGAAGGAAGCCGTTAGAAAATCTTATTATTTCTGCCGCTCCCTGACCTTTTCCCGGCTTTCCGCTGGAGGAAAAGTTGCCTCGGGTTTGGGGCTTGCGCCGGATTTTTGGGAGAATCCAGGGAATGGGTTGGATCCTTCCCTCTGGAAGCGGGGAAGGGGGGGATCGGTGTCCCCATGGAAAGGGTTTGTGGGGTTGGGGTGTGGAAGAATTCGGGATTTGTTTTTCCTGGGATTTTTCCAGGATTGTCCCACTTCACCCCCATCCCTGGATGTCGTTCCCATGGCGTGGAAGAATTTGGGATTTGTTTTTCCTGGGATTTCTCAGGGGTTATCCCACTTCACCCCCATCCCTGGATGTCGTTCCCATGGCGTGGAAAATTCTGGGATTTGTTTTTCCTGGGATTTTTCCAGGATTGTCCCACTTCACCCCCATCCCTGGATGTTGTTCCCATGGCATGGAAAATTCTGGGATTTGTTTTTCCTGGGATTTTTCCAGGATTGTCCCACTTCACCCCCATCCCTGGATGTCGTTCCCATGGCATGGAAAATTCTGGCATTCGTTTTTCCTGGGATTTTTCCAGGATTGTCCCACTTCACCCCCATCCTGGCATTCCAGAAGATTCCCAAGGCATTCTCTGCTCTCTGGGCTGCGTTTTGGGTGGGAATGAGCGGTTTTATCCCAGCCTGATTCCCGAGGGATTCTCCACTGGCTGAGGCCGGATTTCCGGTGGGAATGAGGGTGGGAATGGGGGATTATTCCCACCCAGATTCCCAAGGAATTCTCCACTTGCTGTGACCGGATTTCTGGTGGGAATGAGAGATTTTTCCCACGGAAATTCCAGAGGGATTCTCCTCTGGGGCTGGATTTAGGGTGGTGCCTCGGAGCATCCTCACGGATATCCAGGTGCAGATTCCGGAGGGATTCTCCCACCTCCGGGGATGGATTTTGGGTGGGAATGGACGTTTTATTCCCAGGGGAATTCCTGAAGGATTCTCCACTGGCTGTGAGCGGATTTGTGGTGGGAATGAGCAGGAATTTTCCCCGCCCAGATTCCCAAGGAATTCTCCCCTTGCTGTGTCCAAACTTCGGGAATGAGCCTTTTTCCCAAGCAGGATTTCCCAGAAAATCCTGGAGAATCCTGGAATTAAAACCCCGGGAACGGCCCCGCATTCCCTCAAATTCTCCCAATTTAACCCCAAATCCCCAAAATCCCACAAATCCCCCTGGAAAAAAAAGTGGGAAAAAGGTGATTCCCAATCCGGAGCATTTCTCGGCGAGCATGAGAGGCTCCAGTGGAAGAAATAAATCCGGGAAGATCCCGTTTTCTCGGGAAAACTCGTAAAGACAGTCGGAATCCGACATAAACAACAATTTACACCCGGCATTTATCCTGGAAATTGCGGTTCCGTGCGGCTCACGCAGGCGGATAAATCATCTTTTATGGGATTCTGCGGAGTTCTTCCAGGGAAACGGAAATTTAGTGGAATTTGAAGGCTTGGGAAGAGCGGAGAGCTCCGGCTCGGGCCTGGGAAAACATCGGAATGGAAAAGGAGAGAAATCCGTCCCTCGGGATGGGAGCTTTTCCCTAAAAACACGGCTCGGATAAACGGCCAAGGGGTGAGCCCGGGAAAATTCCCAGGTTTTTTTTGGGATGTTCCTGGTTTGTGGTGGGAAAAATGGGCCTCAGTCCCCTAAAATAAAATGGGATTTAGGGATGATTCCCAAAAATGGGATTTAGGGATCGTTCCCAGAAGGGATTTAGAGATGATTCCCAAGTTTTTTGTGTTTTTCCTGGTTTGTGGTGGGAAAACTGGGCCTCAATCCCCCCCCAGATGGGATTTAGGGATGATTCCCAAGTTCCCGTGTTCCTGAAATCTGGGAAGGAGCTGGAGCATCCCAAATCCCGGATTTCAGCTCAATCCAAATTCCTGGGTTTTATCCCAGATCTCTCCAAATCCCAGCTAAAAACGATCCAGGAGATCCATTCCCTGGGCAGGATGGGAAAAACCTTTGGAAAACTGTTGGGAGCAGAGGCCTCTCATTCTAATTAATGCCAGCCTGTCATTAATTAATTGTTATTAATGAGGGGGTTTAATTAATCCTAGGATTTGGGGATCCCTGCTACAAATATTCCAGAGGTTTTGCTGGGGTGGATCCAGGGGCTGCTCCAGCTTTCCCTGGATTTTTGGGGCAGGAATGCCGTTTTTAGGGAAAGGGTGGGAATGACGTTTTTAGGGAATGCTGCTCCCACTCCCAATAAAACCAAGGATGGAGCCAAAGCCTTCGGAATTCGCTCAGGGAAGGAGGAAACTCCGGAATTTCCATGGGATGGGCCCAGATTTACGGCCGGAGGCTCCGGTGCCGCTTCCTTCCCGTCGGGATGGGATTCCAGGCTGCTCCCAGGGGCAGGAAGGAAGGAGGGAAGGGAGGGGATCCCACCGGGAACGCCCCCAGATCCGGGCTGGAAAAGTCGGCTCCGGGAGATTTGGGTGGGAATTTTTTCCCTCTCTTTTCCCACTTTTCCATGGTTTTATCCCTGGATCCATGATCTGAGCTCAGCTCTGGTGGGAGGGGTTGGAGTGAGATCCCTGAGGATTCAGAATTCCTGGAATTTTGGGCTTTGAGGCCGCTCCCCCCTGATCCCACTCTGTGATTCCGTGGATCCTCAGGGATCACGGATCTCTCCAAGGGAATCCTCCCATGGAGGAGCCAAAGACATTTCAGCGCCTTTTTCCCAAGGAAAAGAGTTGGATCCGGCTGATCGAGGATCATTCCCATCCTAATTCCTGGAATAACCAGGAAAAATTCCGGCCACACTGAGGATCAGCAGGCACTTCCCGGGAGAGGATCCCTGGTGTTATCCCGGATTTCCAGAAGGAGAAAATCCATCACTGGGGAGGGAAAACAGGATCTTCCGGCTCCGTGAAATAGGATTTTCCCACTTTTCCTGGGATCTGGCTCTAAGCAGGGACATTCCTCATCCTTTGGGGAATATCCCGGATATTTTCACCGAGAATTGGGATGAAGGGACAAGGGGAATGTTCCAAGTGGGAAAAGGGAAACTCAGGCAGGATTTTTGGGAAGGAATTCCCAGAGAAGCTGAGAATTCCCAGATTTTCTGGAATTCTCCCAGGCCAGGTCGGAGCACCCAGGGATAACAGGAATTGTCCCTGCCCATGGAATGGGGTGGGATTTAAGACCCTTCCACCCCAAACCATTCCACGATCCCCAGTTTGGGATTTTCCCCGTTTTTCCGGCAAAAACTCCCGGAGAAAATCACCACGGATTTCTGGGAGCAGGTGGAGCCCTCCCCCCTTTCCCCCCGCTCAGCTCCAGGACAATATTCCATAAATATTTGCTCCGGGAAATGAGGAGGTGCCGAAAGAGCCCCGGAGCGGCCGGAAAATCTCCGGGAGGAGCAATCCAAACACACCTGGAGCGGGCTTGGATTCCCGCCCGTCGCCATGGAGACAATCGGGAATCGTTGGGAATCGTTGGGAGCTTTTCCAAAGTGGGGAAGGGATAATTCCCGCTGGATGTTGGGATCCAGGCTGGTTTTGGGGCTGCTTTTAGGATTTGGGAAACCTTGGGATAATTTGGGATGGCTGGGAGCTTTTCCAAAGTGGCAAAGGGATAAATCCTGCTGGATGCTGGGCAGATCCAGGGGGTTTTAGGATTTGGGGAAACCTTGGGATAATTTGGGATCGCTGGGAGTTTTTCCGAACTGGGAAATGGATAAATCCTGCTGGATGCTGAGCAGATCCAGGATGCTTTTAGGCCTTGTTTTAGAGCTGATTTTAGGATGAGTTTTAGGGTTGGTTTTAGGGCTGGTTTTAGGATTTCAGGACCCTTGGGGTTCCTGGAAGCTTTTCCAAAGTGGGAAGTGGATAAATCCTGCTGGATGTTGGGATCCAGGCTGGTTTGGGGGCTGGTTTTAGGATTTGGGAAACCTTGGGATAATTTGGGATCGCTGGGAGCTTATCTGAAGTGGAAAAGGGATAAATCCTGCTGGATTTGGGGCAGCTTTTAGGATTTTGAGCCTTTTGGGATAATTTGGGATCGCTGGGAGCTTTTCCAAAGTGGCAAAAGGGATAAATCCTGCTGGATGCAGAGCAGGTCCAGTGAGTTTTAAGGCTGGTTTTAGGATTTGGGGAAACCTTGGGATAATTTGGGATTGCTGGGAGCTTTTCCAAACCGGGAAATGGATAAATCCTGCTGGATTTAGGGCTGGTTTTACAATTTGGGGAATCTTGGCATAATTTGGGATCACCGGGAGCCTTTCCAAGCTGGGAAATGGATAAACCCTGCTGGATGCTGGGCAGGTCCGGGGGTTTTAGGGCAGCTTTTAGGATTTTGGGAATCTTGGGATCACTGGGAGCCTTTCCAAGCAGGGAAATGGATAAACCCTGCTGGATTTGGGGCAGCTTTTAAGATTTTGAGCCTCTTGGGATAATTTGGGATTGCTGGGAGCTTTTCTGAAGTGGCAAAAGGAATAAATCCTTCTGGATTTAGGGCTGGTTTTAGGATTTTGAGCCTTTTGGGATAATTTGGGATCGCTGGGAGCCTTTCCAAACCAGGAAATGGATAAACCCTGCTGGATTTAGGGCAGCTTTTAGGATTTTGGGAATCTTGGGATCACTGGGAGCCTTTCCAAGCAGGGAAATGGATAAACCCTGCTGGATTTGGGGCAGCTTTTAGGATTTTGGGAATCTTGGAATCACTGGGAGCCTTTCCAAACCGGGCAGTGGATAAACCCTGCTGGACACTGGGCAGGTCCGGGCCGATTTTAAGCCCGGTTTTAGGATCCCAAGCCCTTCCCGTCCGCCCGGCAGCCGCGGCTCCTGGGAGCGCTGGGAATAAAAAATGGGAAGTGTTTAAATGGTGAATGGGTTTCATGTTCCTGTCAGCGCCGAGGGTTTGTTCCCGTTTATAAACTCATCCGTTTGGAATGACACGGGTTTTATGGGAGCCATCAGCCCCGGGTGACGGCGCTCCCGTGTTCCACCATTACCGCCCGATTGGATTTGCAGTAAAGGACGGGAATGGGAACCGTAAATCTCCCGCCGGGAGATTGAGGGCTCCGGGAGAGGGGGAACGGAGCCGCTCCCGAGGGATGGAGCCGCTCCCGAGGGACGGAGCCGAGCCCCGGGGGCCGGAGGAGGGAGTGGGGCAGGGAGGGGATGGATCCCACTCCTGGGAATTCCATAAAAATAGGGGGAAAATGGGGGAGAGGAAAATAAAAAGATGAATTCTGCTGCTTGAAATTCCACTAAAAAATGGGGGAAATGGGGATGAGGACGCGGTTTGATTCTGTTCCTTGAAATTCCACAAAAAAAGGGGGGAAATGGGGAAGAGAAGGATGTGGTTTGATTCTGCTCCTTGGAATTCCATAAGAAACGGGGAAAGTGGGAAGAGAAGGATGTGGTTTGGTTCCATTCCTTGAAATTCCGTAAGAAATGGGGGAAATGGGGAAGAGAAAAACACAGATTAATTCTGCTACTTGGAATTCCATAAAAAAGGGGAGGAAATGGGAAGAGAAGAACATTCCGGGAGGGAAGATCCTGCCCTGGCTCGGGTGGGGTTGGGATGTGTCGATCCCAAACTTTGGATCCATCCAAAGGGATGAAGGGGTTGGATTCCCATGGGGAAGGTGCAGGATCAGATCATGGAATGTCCATGGAATATCCATGGAATATCCATGGAATGTCCCTGAAATGACTCTGGAATGTCCCTGCTATCCCCACATCCCCGTGGCCATCCCATCCCGGCCTTTCCCTCTCCAGGTTTCCAATGGAATTTTAGGAATTCTCAGTGGTAAATTGGTCCTGGAGTATTCCCAGAAATCTCGGGATGGGTCTCCAGGTGCTCCCAAAACTGCTCTTGGCTTTGTCCTGACTCATTCCCAGCCGGGCAGGAATTCCCAGTCCAGGAATTCCTGCTGTGTGTTCCCGGAGCTTTCCATGCCTCGGGAATGCTGTCCCAATCCCAGGAAAAATCCATGGATATCACAGATTCCAGGAAGGCAATTCCATGGATTCCTCCCTCTCCTGTCTCTTTATTGTGGCTCCCATCAGATCTCCTCGTGTTTTCCAAGGATTTTGTGGTTCTCTGGCAGCCCCTGGCTCCTGGAGATCCCTCAATCCATGCAGGACTCTCCCGGTGTGGAATTCCAGCCCCTCTGGAAGCAAATCCGGCATTTTTTCAATCCACCAAGAGCACAAAGACCCCTCCCTTCGGCTCCGTGGATTTCTCCCTCTTTTTCTTTTCCTTAATTCACTGCCCGGCGAGTTCCTGATTGACTCGGAGACCAATTAAAGGAAAATTTAATGGGAGGATGGATGAACTCCCGGAGCTTTCCCGAGCATCCGTCACTTTTTTATAGCGGGAGCCGGGAAGGAGCTCAGAACTTCCCGCTGGGAATGGGATAATGAGGAGGGCACCGCCAGGATTCCCGGGGATCGCCGGGATGCTGCTCCAGGCTGGGATTTATCGCCCCCCATCCCACCGGAGCGGCCCCCAGGAAGGCTGGAAAAAGGTGGGATAACGGGATGGATCCCAGGAACTGTCCTGGATCCGCCTCGTTCCCGGTTCTGGAGGGAGGCGGAGGTGTTGGGTCCGTATTCCCCCATTCCATAAATCCCGGGAATCCAAATGTGCTGGTGAGCTCCAGGCTGGGATTTCCCAATCCCGGCCTCCCAGCAGCTGGAACGGGAGCTGGGATAATGGGATGGATTCCCAAGGAACCATCCCGGATCCGCCTCATTCCCAGTTCTGGAGTGAGGTGGAGGTGTTGGCTCCCTGTTCCATAAATCCCGGGAATCCACGTGTTCTGGGATGTCCCTGGGATTGGGAAGGAGGCCACTGGATCCAGCCCTGAGAGCTGGAATGGGAGCTGGGATAACGGGATGGATCCCGGGAATCATCCCGGATCCTTCTCGTCCCTGGTTCCCAAGTGGAGTTGAAGATTTGGCTCTCCCGGTGTTCCCCCATTCCATGAATCCCGGGAATCCATGCGTGCCTTGGCAGGGGATGGGGACAGGAGGGGGTGACACCACCAAGGACCCCGTGGGACATCGGGAATTCTCTCCCGCTGGGAATCTGCTCCCAGTCTGGGACTTTGTGGGAGGAGTTTGTCTTCCCGAGGGTCAGGAGGGGTCTGAGGCTCCCAAAATTCCCATCCTGGAGATTTGGGGCTCCCAAAATTCCCATCTCAGAGCTTTGGGGACTTCTGGGATTCCCAAAATCCCATCCTGGAGCTGTAGGACCCCAAAATCCCCACCCCAGAGTTTGGGGACCTCTGGGATTCCCCAAATTCCATCCTGGGACCTGCAGGACTCCCAAAATTCCCATCCTGGAAATTTGGGACTCCCAAAATTCCCATCCTGGAAATTTGGGACTCCCAAATTCCCATCCCGGGGCAGAGCCAGGCCCTTCCCATCCCTACCCCGATGCCGCTTCCCATCCTGGCGGGATTGGATCCAGAGGGAAGGGAAAAACTCCTCCAAATTGGCCGCGGGAATAGAAACCGCCCCCAGCTCCCATTCCTCAGCCGTAATTCCATCATAAAAATAACGGGATAATGATTTTTGGGGTTGTTTTCTGGGATGATATTAAAGGCCGGGATATCGATCCCACATTTCCCGGCCCTCGCACGGAGCCGGGGTTTTTGACGGAGAGAGCAATAAAATCCTCACTTTTCCAATTTAGGGCCCCCATAAATGTCAGCTCCGCACGCGGGGTTACAAATTCCCGGTGACGCTCCCGTCCCTCCCTTCCCGGGGATGAGGGAACGGCCCCGAGGGAAAGTTTGGGATCATTCCCAGGCTGGGAAGAGGCTCCAATCCCATGGGAGAACCCTGGGGTTCTGTTTAATCCCAAATCCCTGGATTTTGGGATGAGGGCCCAGTGTCCGCCCTGGATCCTGGAGCTCGGATCCCACCGGGATTTTGGGGTCTGGATCCCTGATCCCACCAGGATTTTGGGATAAGATTCCAATGTCCCCCCTGGATCCCAAAACCCTGATCCAACCGGGATTTTGGGATCATGGATCCCTGATCTCTCCTGGATTTTGCATCCTGGAGCTCTGATCCCTCCTGGATTTTGGGATCTGGAGCCCTGATCCCATTGGGGTTTTGGGATAAGGTCCCAATATCCCCCCTGCATCCCACCTGGATTTTAGATCCTGGAGCTCTGATCCCACCAGGATTTTGGGATAAGGTCCCAGTGTCCCCCCAGATCCAGCCTGGATTTCGGATCCTGGAGCTCTGATCCCACCCAGATTTTGGGATGGGGGCTGAACTTTCCCTCTGGTTCCCAAGCCCTGATCCCACCTGGATTTTGGATCCCAGAGCCCTGATCCCACCCGGATTCCATCCAAAGATCCCCAAACCCCAGCGTGTTGGGAGCTCTTCCCGATGAACTCCCGATCCATCACATCCCGGATTTATGACTTTGTGGGAATCCGAGTGCCATAAAAAGCTGCTCCCTGTTTTTCCGGCCCCGCCATCCTTTACCCGCTGTCACTTCCCAGCGTTTTCCAGAGGCGGATGCGGCCGGAGCGATCGATGTTTTGTTTTATCTCCCTTTTTTTCCCAATAATTTTTTTAATCATTTCTCCAGCGGATAAATAACTCCCGGGAAAAGCTGCAGCTCAGCACTTCTGGAGAGGGGGGAAAAACGATGAGGTCAGGAGAGGGGAAGGGAGGGAGAGGAGCTGGCGCTTCCCTCGGAATTCCCAGAGGGAATGTGGGGCATGGAGCTGCCGTCCTAAAGTGGGAAAAGGGGTTTGGAGGGACAGGGGTGGGACAGGGACAGGGACAGGGACAGGGACAGGGACAGGGACAGGGACAGGGGATTTTAGGGATCAGTACAACCCTTTTTACGGTTGGGAAATTTGGGATTTGGGATCCCAGCCGGAATTCCCAGCCCCTTTTTGGGATGGATATTTGGGGATTGGGATCTCAGTTGGCATTCCCAGCCCCTTTTTCAGATGGGAAATTTGGGATTTGGGATCCAAACCAGTGTTCCCAGCCCCTTTTTGGAGTGGAAATTTGGGATTTGGGATCCCAGCCGGGATTCCCAGCCCCTTTTTGAGGTGGAAATTTGGGAATTGGGATCCCAGCCGGGATTCCCAGCCCCTTTTTGGGGTGGAAATTTGGGAATTGGGATCCCAGCCCCCCGCTGCCGCTCCCGCCTGGGCCATTCCCTCTCCCGCCTCCAATCCTGAGCTTCTGCTGCTTCCTTGTGGCAAAATCTTGGAATGACACGGCCCTTCCCTGAATCCCTGCCCCGGGATGCGACCCCAAACCCCGGGAGAATCCCCCGGGAGCAGCTCCAGGGTTGGGATGTCCCGGCCTTGGAATCTCGGGAGGGAAATCCTTCAGCTGCCTCCCTCCCTGCGCTGACCTTTGCGGGCTCCTTGATAATTCCAAGTGGGAATTCTGCTCGCAAGCCCTTCCCGGAGGCCGTAAATATTCCCGGGAAGGTGATGGAAGTGCCTGATTTCCTTGGGATGTGTTTTTAAAGAGCAGGGATGTAACCCCGGAATCCGGGTGGGAATTCCCGGGATATTTATGGCTGGAAGCTTCTTCAATTCCCTTCCTTTTATTCCCAAAATTCAGCTCTGTTGCCACTCAGGGTTAAACGTGGAATTCCCGCTCTGTGACACCCTCGGCTCCCCAAAGTTTGGGATTTTCCCTGGGATCACTGTCCCTGTGGGGAAGAAGGAAAAGGGAGGATCCCACTGGGATTTGGGATTTGCTCCCATGGCTCAGCATCCCAAATCCTGTTTATCCATGGCCGGGGGAGCTTCATCCCTCTGGGATTGATCCATGGACACCTCCTGAGCCTGGAAAAGGGGATGGGATGGGATCGATGGGATCAGTGGGATCAATGGGATCAATGGGATCAATGGGATCAGTGGGATCAATGGGATCAATGGGATCAGTGGGATCAATGGGATCAGTGGGATCAATGGGATCAATGGGTTAGGATAGGATCTGTGGGATCAATGGGATCAATGGGATATTGGGATTGGATGGATGAGGGCTGTGACCAGAGGGGTCCCTGGAGGGGCTCGGGACCCTCTGGAAAAACGGGAATGAGCGGCTCCAGTTTGATCTCCCGGTGCCCCACATCCGCTTTTCCATGGGGAGATTGGGAATAAATCCCAGCAGGAATGGGGCTCATCCCTCCCATTCCCTCTTTCCCTCCTCCACTCCCTCCTTTTGGGGCCGTGGGGTCCTTGGAGGGGCTCGGGACCCTCTGGAAAACTGGGAATGAGCAGGAAGAGTGGGATCGCTTTGATCTCCAGGTGCCCCACATCAGCTTTTCCAAGGGGAAATTCAGGAACAAATCCCGGCAGGAATTGGGATCACTCCCTACTCCCTCCTCCTTTGAGGCCGAGAGGCCTTGGAGGGGCTTGGGACCCTCTGGAAAACCGGGAATGCTGGGGGGGAAAGCAGCACTGGGAGTTCTCTCTCCAGGTGCTCCACATCAGCTTTTCCAAGGGGAAATTCGGGAACAAATTCCAGCGGGAATGGGGAGGGGTCTCCCCCTCTCCCTCCCTCCGGAGCCGCGGGGTGAAAGCTGAAAGTTGAAGAGTCCAAGGCCGTCAATCCCGACTTTCAGCCGGCGCTGGGAAAGGGAAATATTTGGATAAGGCGCGATCCGGAGCTGCCGCTGTTTACAAATCCCGATCCCACATCAAACGCGGCTCCCTTTGGGAAGCGCTTCCCGCTCTCCCGGCTCCTTTTGGGAGCTGTCACGGGAATTATTTGATGTTTCCCTCTCTCCTTTGTTTGTTTACGTTCATTAAAGCCGGGAAAAATCCATCAAACCCTCGGCCCCGCTTCTCCCGGAGCGCGCGCGGCCGCAGGTGCGGAGCGGCCGGGAATGATGGAGGATCCATTTATCCCGCGGGGCGTGTGGAGGGAATGACACATTCCCGATAAATCCAGCCCCGGGCCCGCCCTTCCCGCTGATGGATGAGCTCCTTATCGGGAGCACGGAAAAGCCGCGGCTGCGGGGGCACGGGGGCGATCCCGGCGTCCGGAGGATTCCCGGGATGAGCCGGAATTTGCGGGAGCTGCTCCCTGGCTCTGCCAAACCTCACCTGGGAGAGAATTCCAAGAAATGCTGGATCCCCCCCGGATTTGCCCCGCTGCGGGGAGTTAGCCCAAGTTTCTCGCCTTTGGAATTCCCAGATTTGCTGCCTCTGGAATTCCCGAGTTTGCTGCCTCCGAAATTCCCAAATTTGTTGCCTTTGGCATTCCCGAGTTTGCCACACATGGAATTCCTGAGTTTGCCACCTCCCGAATTCCCCAAGTTTGTTGCCTTTGGAATTCCTGCATTTGCCATCTCTGGAATTCCCAAATTTGTTGCCTTTGAAATTCCCGAGTTTGCCGCCTCAGGAATGGGGCCTTTCCTGGGAAAACGAGGCCTCCAAGGCCTTTCCTGGGAAAATGAGGCTTCCAAGACCTCTCCATTCCCAGAAAACGAGGCCTCCAAGGCCATTCCCGGGAAAATGAGGCCGTCGGGCTAACGAGGAATGGTCGGGGCACACCTGAACGCTCCGGTGGAGCCGGAGCAAAAGTCGGGATTTACGGAGTCCCCGCGCGGACAGGAAAGGACGGGAAGTTTATCATGGATTAGGGAATTAATGGGGATGAATTCCCGCCCGCTGATGGATGGGATGGACGCTCCATTAGGGAATGATTTAGGAGTTTCCAGCTCATTGTGGATCGGGGAGGGCTCGGCCGGGCAGGGCTGGGCTCGGAATGTTGGGATTGGGGAAACGAGGGAAAGAATTCCAGGGATTTCCAAGTTATGGAGCCAAATTTTTATATTTTTAAAATATTTTTATATCCATATTTTTCATTTTTATCTGGATTTAATATGGGATAATTTAGGATGGAAGGGATCCTAAAGCTCATCCAGGGTCACCTCCCACTATCCCGGGATTCCCAGATTTTTGGGATGAGCTGGGAATGGCAGAGCCCTTCAGGATCCGGGATGAGATTCCATGGACAGAGCTGTGATCCACAATGGGAATTGGGTTTTCCGTGGGATTTGGGTTTTCCATGGGATTTGGGTTTTCCATTGGAATTGGGTTTTCCATTGGAATTGGATTTTCCATGGGATTTGGGTTTTCCGTGTCCATAACCCAACCAGATTCCAGGGAAAAGGGCAGCTCCAGCCTCATCCCACTAAATCCTGGGATTCCAAGGCTCTGTTCCCTATTCCCAACCCTGGGAATATCACCAGGATCGGGATAAACTGGGATTTGCACTCCCAGCGCTGTTTCCCCAAAGGAAGGGGCCGGAAACCTTGGAATGTGGGAATGGGAACGGCGAATTCCAAGATTTTCCCTCACTTTGCTCCCTGCAGGCCTGGAGGAGATCCCAAGGCCCATCCAGGATTCCAGGAATATTTTGAAGCAAGGATACCTGGAGAAGAGATCCCGAGGTAAAACCTGGAATTCCAGGAGAAGATCCAGGGCTGCCCCCTCAAAATTTGGGAAAAAATTCCATCCCAAAAAACCCCAGGAAAACACAGGAAATCCACGGATTTCCACCCGCAGGAGCTTCCAGGTTTTTCCAATGCCTTGCTCGGCTCATTCCCTTTTCCAGAGCATCCAAATTAAATCCTGGAATTAAATTAAGCCCGGCCCAGGCCTGGAGGGCAAAACTAATGAGGAGAAAAAGCCGGGAAAAGCTCCAGGGATTCGGGATCATCCCACATTTAATGCGGAGATAAGAGCCGAGCTCGGAATCATCCTCGGCCTTATCTCCCTTTTCCCGTGAAAGCCACAAATTATTCCCTTCCCTAATGGGATTTTCTCGGGAATTATTGATGGGAAGAGGCAGAAACAGCTCCTGGTTTTTCCCTGAGCTGAGCTCGGAGCTAGGCCTGGCTTAACTCCCGCTAATCTCCGCCTTAACGACATTTTCCAGGGATTTAACCCCAAACGTGTTCCGTGGCTGGAGCAAATCCATGAGAAACACATCCCAAAAGAGATAAAAAAGAGGGATTTTCCCCACTTTTCCCGTTTTTTCCCTATTTTCCCTCATTTTTCCCATTTTTTTCCCTTTTTTTCCCGATTTCCAGAGCCCAGCTTCTTCGGTTCCGAGTGGCACAAGCGCTGGTGCGTCCTCACCCAGCGGGAATTCCTCTACTACGCCAACGAGAGAAGTGAGCGGGAAAAGAATTCCCAACTTTCGGGTGGAAAAGAGGGATCTGACCACGGAAAACCGCAATTCCCGGCTCCCGGAAGGGGAAATGCCGGCTGGATTTGGGATTTTTCCATTGGCAAAGGGAATTTTCCGACCATTTCCCCTTTCCCAGATTTTTCCAGCCATTTCCTTTCCCAGAAGTTTTCCAGCCATTCCTCTTGCCAGGAATTTTGGAGCCATTTCCCTTTCCCAGAATTTTTTGTCCATTTTCCTTTCCCAGAATTCTTCAGCCATTTCCCCTTTCCCAGATTTTTCCAGCCATTTCCTTTCCCAGAATTTTCTGCACATTCCCCTTTCCTGCAATTTTCCATCTGCGTGCCTCAGTTTCCCTCCGTGGATAAACCTCCCCCCCACCGTGCCACATCCAGGGATGTAAAAAAAGCCGGAAAATCCCAAATTTCGCCCGATTCCCTTTTCCCAGGCAAGCAGCCCAAAGGATCCTTTCCCATCGAGCGCTACCAGGCCTGCCTGGATTCCCAGCTCCGCAAAGATTCCCGGAAAAAATGCTGCTTCCAGCTGTTCTGCCCCGGAAAACGCTCCTACGAGGTGGGAAACGGTGGGAAAATGGGGATTTTGGAGGGGAAAATGGGAATTGTGGAGGAAAAGAATGGGAATTTGGGCGGACAAATGGGAATTTGGGTGGGGAAAAATGAAAATTTCTAGGGGGAAATTGGAATTTTGTGGGGGGAATGGGAATAGATTTCCATGGATTTTCATGGATTAGGTGTTGCCTTCGATATGAGGCAATGGCGACCTGGTTTCAAAGAGTCAGCACGGCAGCTCGACGTCCTCGAGCTACTCGGGCCATCTGACACGCTGACACCAATGTGGTGGACGGCAAATGGCGGTTTATTGTATTACACATGGGGTTAAATAGTCTAAAGGGTCTTCTACTATGTCAGTGGGAGGGCAAAGGATCTAAAGGTCAGTGGTTGGTGGGAAGCTAATGGGGCTAGGAGGGGCCACCACCGAAGGGACGGGGGGAGGGTCCTTATCTTCCCGTGACATCACGTGATCTTCCGAGCGCCTGTCCCTAGCTATCACCCACACATCTCCCCCCCCCCTTTTCACAAAAAAAAAAAAATGAGGTAGTTAGAGGCATTGGAGAAAAGGGGTACAAGGTAGTAACTTGATAAAAAAAAAGAAGGGGTTTGGAAAACTTGAGTAAATTCTGCGAGGCTGACTAGGCAGAACTTTGCAACTGGCAGTGTTCACAGTTTGGTTTACAACAATTGTTGCTGTCCTACAAATAGAATGTTGGCCCGTTCTAGGCGTGTTTGAATAAATGTGACCAGCTTGTTTAACAGGCATGGTCCAATGGCGAGAGCTAAGAGTAACATTGCCAGTGGACCAATCAATGTGGAAATTAGGGTGGTGAGCCATGGCGATTGATTGAACCAGGACTCGAACCAGCCCTGTTGGGCTTCCCTGTCTTTCTTTCTCTGAGCCAGTCTATCTCGGAGTTCTGCCATGGAGTCTCTAACGACTCCTGTATGATCAGCATAAAAGCAACATTCTTCTTTCAAGGCGGCACACAGGCCTCCTTGTTGCATGAGCAAGAGGTCCAGTCCCCGCCTGTTCTGCAGGACGACTTCTGAAAGTGAGGAAACCGATTTCTCCAGGAAGGAGATGGATTTCTCGATCCTCTGCAAGTCCTCGTCGATAGTCACTTGTAATTGGGAAAGTCCTTGGTGTTGGGTCATGAGGGCTGAGACACCTGTGGCTGTGCCGGCTGCTCCCAGTCCGAGCAGCATCGCGATGGTTACCCCTGTTATTATCTCTCGCTTGTGGAGCCGGCCAGGTTCCTCGAAAAGTTGACACACCTCCTCGTCTGAGCGGTACAAGACCCTAGGAACAATCAGAACTTGGATACAAAAATCATCAGAGTTATTGAATTTGGCCAGGGACACACAAGGACTCACCCCAGACCGTTGACAAACCCACATTCCGGATGCAGCTGGGATCACCCACTTATTGATCTTCTTGTCAGGTTTGACAACTTCGGTGCAAACCTTTCCCTTCTGCTTGGCTAAAGTTGCACTGCCAAAGCATTTTCCCTGACCCGTGACTTGACTCAAGGTGATTCTTCTGCGGGGAGTGTCCCACCTGCACTGGTGGGGGACATCAGCTGTGGAATAACTGAATGGGATGTTTAGAGCAACTCCTTCATAGAAAGGAGGTTTAACATCGTAACAGAGCCAGCATGGATTGGTTAGGTTTGGGTTGGATTCATTCAGAGATGAAAAGGTAGCTTCTAGCATGCGGAAAATGGGATTCGGGTCAGACACGGCTAAGTGGTCTATCTGAAAGGCATCTGCATAGCTGGTCGGGGTATTGGTGACTTTTGTGGGCAAAGATTTGGGGTGGATTGTGCTTTTCCTTTTTTTGTGAGTCTCTAATAATTTCTTTGGGTCCGACCGCCCGGGGCACTGGCGGCTGGAGTCTGATAATCTGTACATTCACCCATTCTTTTGGTGACTGGAGGACTACTGTCCACGTCCTGCCTGTGGCCCAGCTAGGGTGATCTGGTTGTAAAACAGTCATGTTATAATCAGTGCATGTCCGGCGTGTAGGGTCCTGATAATAGTTTCGATAGAACCCTGACCTGAAGAAGGGTTTGTTACAGCCGGTGGGTGCCCAGGAGAACTGTAAGAATTTATCGGGTTCCTGTGGGTCCCACCCATATCCTGATGGTCTGCTATCTGTAACAATGGTTTCACATCCCCAGTAGCCACAGTGGCCCCACCCCGGGTAGTTGCAGTGCCTTTTCCCTGGGTTGGAGGCTGGGCACCAGTAGGCCATGTACATGTGCATGAGATATGGGGTGTGGTGGTCTATCTTTGGTCGCCCCGGGAACAGATCGGTGATGTGGAACACAAAGGATGGGGTGTCTGGAGTGGTGATTTCTTTGAGCACCTTGTCATTTGAAAGGTGTTTCATGACCCACCTGAATGGTTGATGAGGATAATAGTCTGGGCTGGCTTGCATTCTGGCAACCAGCCCCAATAGCAAAATCATACAAAAGCATCGTTGTTGCCTGGGTCTCACTGGCGTGGGACACTTGGGTGCTCTCGGTTTGTTCCTTTTCTCTGGAATCGCTTTTACAATTGTTTGTATGTCTTTGGGATTTACTGGCGTGTGTATTTTTTGTTGGTTGTCCCCTATTCTAGTAACCCTTACTGGGAATGCTTTCACTGTGGAAGCCGGTGTCCACTCAGCACAGGCTATTTTTATTTTTCCCCAGTCAGTGACCTGGGCTGGCTCATGTTGTAAACTCTTTTTGGGGTGGCTGAAAGCTTTATTAGGTTTCATTTTAAATCGTGTTGGTTCTGCTCTCTTTGTTTCTGAATCCCAATCACTGTCTGTCTGCTCTCCGGAGCTGCTGCTGCCGGTACTGTCTGACAAGGAGTCAGAGGCACACTGCCAGCTCACTTCTGGGTTTGAGTGTCGTTCAGTGCGGCTCCGGCCTCGCCCCTCCTCTCGGGGGTGGCTCCGCTCCCGCCCCTCCTCTCGGGGGTGGCTCCACTCCCGCCCCCCCTCTCGGGGGTGGCTCCGCTCCCGCCCCCTGGGCTTGCCCTGCCTCCTGCGGGGCGAGGTCTCTCCCCTAAATGCTGGCAGTGCTGAACGCAGCTCCCGACGGGACACGCGCTCCTCGCGCCCCTCCCGCACGTGCGTGCCTGCGGGAAACCGCGGCCCCGAGGCGCGCACGCGCTCCTCGCCGCTGTCCCGTGCATGCGGGTCCGCGGAAAACCACGGCTCCGAACCACGCGGGCGCTCTCCGCGGCTTTCCCGCGCGTGCACGTCCGCGGGGAACGGCGGCGCCTCCCCGAACGCGCCCTCCCCACCGCTTCCCGGCGCGCACGCGCCCGCGGAAGCCCACGGCGCCGGGCCGGGCGCGCTTTCCCCGCCGCTTCCCGTGTGCACGCGCCCGTGGGGACTCGCGGCGCCGCTCCGAACATGCACCCCCTCCCCTCCTGCTGCGCGCACGCGCCAGCAGAAGCCCGCGGCTCCCGTCCGAGCGCGCACTTCTCTCCCTCTTCCCCGGCTTTTCCCTGCGCATGCGCACTGGCGCACACCCACGGCTCCGGGCTCTCCCCACCACAAACGTTCAGACCCCGCCCCTCCCCGCTGCCGCCGGCGCCATTTTCAAACCCGTACGGTGGCGGTGCCGGCCGCGTGCTCTCCTGAGCCTCTTCGGCCAGTCCTTGCCAGAAAAATCGCACGCGCTGCCGCGCCTCGGGTACCGAACCACCGATCGACGGCAAGGGGACTGGGGAGGGACCTCCGGATGCCCGGGAAGGCTCCGCGGGCGGGGGGGAAGCCGACGGGCTCGGGGTGGGGGTCGGGGGGTTCCCTGAGGGCACCGGGGGCTTTGGGCTCGGGCTCCGGGAGGGGGGAAGCGTGCTTGGCTCCCGCGGCTTCTCGCACTCGGATAAATCATTTTCAAACGCCGTTTGCGTGGTGGCCCCCACTCCCAGCTTAGGAGTGGCCAGCAAACACACACGGGCGGCACTCCAGGTCTCTTGTTCTTCCAGCGCTTTCCGTAAACTTTGCTTGACCCTCCCCCATGCTTTAAGGTGTTTCCCGCTCCCTGTGGATTCCGTATCTTCGGCCAGCGCGAGTGTACACCTCCCCCATACCTCCGAATGGAGGATTTCTACTGGGCGCTCTATCACCCCAAGCTCCAGTAATCTTGCCAAAGCAAGTTGTAAATCTCTGGGCTTGCACTCAATCCCCCACTGTCTGTGAATTACACTTACGACCTTCGCGATTGCCTCCATGAGTCTCGCTGGTCCGGGGACGTCTCCCCCGCCGAGGGTCAGTTCCTTTGGCCTGCCCCGGCCGCTGCTCCTGTCCAGGCGAAAAATCCCGACTCCCGAGCGTTTTTCTTGTTCCCGGGCTTTCGGCACCAGAATGTTGCCTTCGATATGAGGCAATGGCGACCTGGTTTCAAAGAGTCAGCACGGCAGCTCGACGTCCTCGAGCTACTCGGGCCATCTGACACGCTGACACCAATGTGGTGGACGGCAAATGGCGGTTTATTGTATTACACATGGGGTTAAATAGTCTAAAGGGTCTTCTACTATGTCAGTGGGAGGGCAAAGGATCTAAAGGTCAGTGGTTGGTGGGAAGCTAATGGGGCTAGGAGGGGCCACCACCGAAGGGACGGGGGGAGGGTCCTTATCTTCCCGTGACATCCCGTGATCTTCCGAGCGCCTGTCCCTAGCTATCACCCACAATTAGGTTTGGCAGATTTCCTGGGATAGCCTGGCTAGAGTTTCCATGGTTTTCCATCCATTTCCATGGATTTTTATGGATTTTCATGAATTTTCATGGTTTTTCATGGATTTCCATGGATTTCCATCCATTTCTATGGATTTCCATGGTTTTCCATGGGTTTCCATGGATTTCCATGGATCAGGCCTGACAGCTTTCCTGGGATAACCTGGCCAGAGTTTCCATGGGTTTCCATGTGTTTCCATGGATTTCCATGGATTTTCACGAATTTTCATGAATTTTCATGGGTTTTCATGGGTTTTCATGGATTTCCACGGATTTCCATGGATTTCCATGGTTTTCCATGGATTTCCATGGATGATGCCTGCCAGCTTTCCTGGGATATCCTGCCTGTGCTCCGCTTGGAGCCAGGAGATAAATCCCGGGAATGTTTTTTCCCAGTGCCCCAGGGTTGGGAACGGTGGGTGGGGGTCCCCTCATCCCAAATCCCAAATCCCCAATCCCAAATCCCGGGATAACGGATTCTCCCGGCAGTTCACAGCTCCGAGCCCGGCCGAGGCCCAGGATTGGGTGGAGCAGATCCGGTTCCTCCTCAGGGGTGAGTGCCCGAAACGGCTCCCGGTTTTTTTGGGATCTTTGGGATGAGTGTTCCCACCTGGATCGGGGCTTTCCATCCATCCACACCCGGGGTTGTGGGGAGTTGCTCCAGCTGGAGACGGAGAAAATTCCAGAAATTCTCTGGAATCCCCAGGCAGCTTCCCAGGCCCCATCCCTTCATGGAATTTGGGGTCATTCCATGGGATTTTCCGTCTTTCCTTGGGTTTTTCCTTGGATTTTTTCCAGTTGTCTGGTGTAGGGTTTGGAGCTCTATCCCACCCCTCTGGAATCGGGAGAATTCCCGCTTTTCCATCCCATTTTCCCTCCCTCCCAGCTGGATTTCTATGGAGTTGCTCCAGTTGGAGACAGAAAAAAAATTCCAGGAACCTTCTGGAACATTCCAGAACCTCTGGAACCCTCCCAGCTCCACCCCTTCAGGATTCATCCCTGAATTTGGGGTCATTCCCTGGGATTTTCCATCTTTCCTTGGGTTTTCCCTTGGATTTTTGCCCCTTCTCAGGCGCAGGATTTGCTTCTCAATCCCAGTCCTCTGGAATCTGGAGAATTCCCACTTTTCCATCCCGTTTTCCCTGTTTTCTGACAGACCTGAGCTCCCTGACCATTCCCTGCGAGGAGGAGGAGGAGGAGGAGGAGGAGGAGCTCTCCAAGGACCGGGACAGCTCCGATTCCATGAACAATTCCCAAAATTCCACCCTGAATCTGGAGGAGCCGGAGCCGGAAGGCGACGACATCTACGAGGTGCTGCCAGGTGAGGCCCCAAATTCCCAACTTTTCCTTGGAAAAACCTCAGGAAACCTCGGCCATTCCCACATTTAACCCACCCAAAATTCCAACGTTTTATCCCATTTCTTTATTCTGAGTTTTTGATGGACCTCCCAAATCCAAACTTTGTTTTTTTTAAGGAATTTCAGACCTGGGAATTCTGAAATTCTCAGGGTTTTCATGGATTTTCATGGGTTTCCATGGATTTCTGTGGATTTCCATGGATTTCCATGGGATTTCCATGGGTTTCCATGGGTTTCCTTGGTTTTCCATTGGTTTTCATAGATTTCCATTGGTTTCCGTGGGTTTTCCATGGATTTTCCATGGGGTTTCCATGGATTTCTGTGCATTTCCATACTTTTCCACCGATTTCCATGGATTAGACTTTCCTGGGATAATCCATCTCACGGATCTTCCTTCATCCCAAACCCCTCAAAACCCCAGGAAAAATTCCCAGTCCAACCCTCCCTCCTCTCCCTTCTCCCTCCTTTACCTCCCGACCAAAAATCACGGAAAAAAACCCAGGAGACGGGAACAAAAAAAAGAAAAAGGAGAAAAAAACTGGGAAAAGCCACGGAGAGATAATTTCCTCGGCGTTAATGAAGTTTTACAAAAACAGACGCGGCCGAGGCCAAATAAAATTTCACAGGTGATAAATTTTTCCAATTTCCCGGGAAGGATTCGATGGGAATGTTAAATCAGGAGTGAAGGTGTCCGTTCGGAAGCGCCGAGCGCTGCCGGGGAATTTTATCGACTGGAAAATTGAATCAAATTGCTCCATTAAAAACTCGGCTCCGCAGAGATTCCGAAGCTTCCCGGGATGCGCCGGCGGCTCCGGACCCCCGGGATGAGGATCCCAGGAGCGGGATGGGAGGGAGAAGCGGAATTTTCCAAAGTTTTCCAGCTTTTTTTCCCTTTGAAAAATCCAAGTGGTGGCGTTGGGAAGGCAGAGCTTCACTTCCAGGCCTGATTCCAGGAAAACGCCCAGATCCATCAGATTTGATTCCAGGAAAACCCCTGGATAGTGGAGAGGGGCTGGTCCTGTCCCCGTGGATCCCATTCCTGGATTTTCCAGCTTTTTCCTTTGATTCCATCCTGGAAAATCCAAATATTGGCTGGGATTGGGAAGACAGAGCTTCACTTCCAGGCCTGATTCCAGGAAAACCTCTGGATCCTTCAGATTTGATTCCAGGAAATTCCAGCTTGGAATTTCCCCTCTGGAATCTCCTTTTCCCAGAGCACCTCTCTTCCCATGGGAACACCCTGAATCCATGGATTTGTTTTCCAACAATTCCCATTTTCCATGAAAATCTTCTCCCGTACCTCCTCCCTCCACAATAAATCCGGGAATTTTTTCATTCCCAGGATTCTCTTGGAGCCCTGGGCCTGCGACGTTCCCAGATTTTCCCTGATTTTCCCCTGATTTTTCCTCTTTTTCCCTGATTTTCCCTGATTTTTCCTCTTTTTCCCTGATTTTCCCTGATTTTTCCTCTTTTTCCCTGATTTTCCCCCTGTTTTTCCCTCCCCAGATGAGGAGCTGGAGCCGCCGTTCCCGGAGGATGAGGAGGATTTCGGGAACGGGGAGGGTAAGATCCCAACCCTGAGGATTTCCAGGACACGGATGGGGGGATATATTTTGGGATTTTGGCCACTTTGGAGCATCCTGGGCTGTGGAAAACGTGGAGAGCGGGAGAATTCCCGGGATTTGACGAGTGAGACTCTCGACAATGTCGGAATTCCAGTCGGGACGACTCTTCCCGATGGGATACGGAGGCATCTCCCAAAATTCCTGGGATAAAGGAGGCATTTGGGATTTAAAGTGGGATTTTCATCCCTAAAAGGCCAGGGAGGGACCCCACAGGAATTTTGGGATGGCTCCTCCGGATCCGAGGATCCCATCGGACATTCCCGGAATGCCTCCAGTGCCCTCTCTGGGAAGCAGGAGAGGAGCTGGGATGAGCAGAATTCCCGGGAAAGGAGGGAAAAACCGGGACAAAACTCTTTGGGAAGCACAAATCCCTCAGCCAGTGAGACCCTGACGGAATTCCATGGAATTCCTGGCATTTTCCAACCTCAATATTCCGACATTCCTGGGGGATTTGGAGCCTTTCCCATCCTGGAGGAGCTCCAGGAGAACTTTGAGCTCCAGACTCACCTCCAGGAAAATTTTTCCATTTCCCTGTGGATTTTCCATGATTTCCTTTCATTCCCTTGGCCGTGATGGTGTCCCATGGAATTCCTGCCATTTTCCAACCTCAGCATTCCGACATTCCCGGTGGATTTGGAGCCTTTCCCATCCCGGGGAAGCTCCAGGAGATTTTCTGGCTCTGGAATCCCCTTCCTGATCCTGGACCCGTAAATCCCTCCCCGCCCTGACTCTTCATTTCCCTTTTTTCCCAGAAAATTCCTACGGGGATTATTCCAGTTATTACCAGGGGCTGTGGGATTGCCGCGGGGACAATCCCGACGAGCTCTCCTTCCAGCGGGGCGACATCATCCGCATCCTCAGCAAGGTAGGAGCCGGAATTCCGGGGGAATTTTTGGGAATTTTTTGGGGAATTTGCCCAATTTCCCATTCTATTTTCCATTCCCAATGGAGTGACCTTACCTGGTCCTCAGCAAGGTAAGAGTCGGAATTTTGGAGGAATTTTTTGGGGAAATTTGCCTCTTTTTCCGTTTTATTTCCCATTTCTACCGGTGCGACCTCATCTGCATCCTCAGTGAGATAGGAGACAAATTTTTTTGGAATTTTTTTGGAACTTTTTTGGAATTTTTTTGGAATTCTTTTGGAATTTTTTTGGAAATTTGCCTCGTTTCCTGTTTTATTTTCCATTTCCATTGGTTTTTATTGGGTTTTCACTGGATTTTACTGCCTTTTACGTCATTTTCCTGGGTTCTATTTTTTTAAACTGTTTTTTACTGGGTTTTTACTGGTCTTTACTGGTTTTCACTGGGTTTTATTGGATTTTTACTGGTTTTCACTGGTTTTTACTGGGTTTGGCGCCACTTTGGGGCTCGATTTGGGGCTGGAGGAGCAGCTCCCATTCCTGCTCCTGCATCCCACTCCGGAAAGCTGCAAATTCCCCATTTTTGGGGCCGGATTTTGGAATTCAGGATCCCCCAGCCCGTGCTCATCCAGGGGGTGACACCGGGAGCAGCTCCGGGGCCACATCCCGGGATCCCAGCGGGAATTCCGGCGGCTCCAGGTGCTGCTCCCTGGCTCGGAACCGATGGATCCCGAGGGCTTTTCCCCCATAAATCTGGGATGTGGGAAGAGGAGGGAGAGGCAGCGACGGGAAAAGGAGGAGGAGGAGGGAAAAGGTTGGGAATGTTCACTCAGCTGCGCCTTAATTTCCTTTTCAATCTTGTCCCAATTAATTTCGCGGAATTAATCTCGCGGCGGCCGCCGGCTCCGACTGCGGAGCGGCGGCTCCTATAAAATCCCATCTGGAGCCTTCCCGGCCTGGCATTCCCGGGAAAACCGGGAGCGGGACGGGGTCAGGGAATCGCGGAATTGTCGAGGCTGGGTGGGGAAATCGACCCCGTCCCGGAGCTCCCGGGGAACTTCCAGGGAAATCGGGCCCTGATGGATCCCAGGAATCCCGGGAATCCCAAGGGATCCTGATCCGCCTGGATCAGGGTCAGGACAACCCCAGGGGTGCCAACGGCACGTTCCCAAAATCCTCACTGGGAAAACCCAGGAAAAGCTGGAATTCCCTCCCCACTTCCAGGAATTCCCAGGATAAACTCCATCCATTCCGTATCCCGTAAATCCTGCCAGTGCTGAGGCTGTGGGGGCTGGAATTCCCAGGATTTCTGGGATATTCCCGGGTTCCTTTGGAACTGGAAGCTGGGAAGATCGGGAATTCATTTGGGAAAAGGGAAGGGTCATTCCCGTCCCTAATTCCATCCCAAATTCCATCCCAAATTCCCATCTCGAATTCCCATCTCTGGAAGTGTCCGAGGCCAGGCTGGACTGGGATAACGGGATCTGCCCCTGCCCATGGCAGGGCTGGAATTGGGATGGGATTTGAGCTCCTTCCCACCCACCCGCAATTCCCATCCCGCAATTCCCATCCCGGAATTCCCATCCCGCAATTCCCATCCCGCAATTCCCTAATCCCAACAAAACCCCGTTCCCGTGTCCCCAGTCCCGGCCCCGCTCCCTTTTTCCCGTCTGAGCGATTCCTCCCGGGATAATCCCGGGATTGCGGCGCCGCTTCCCGCTCGGAGCGGGTTCGGTGGGATAAACGCGGGATCCGCTCCTTCCCTCCGTCCCTTCCCGGGAAAAGCGGGAGAGGGAAGCGGCGGGAGCCGATTCCCGCAGCCGAAGGCGCGGGGTGACACCTAGCGGCGTTTTCCATGGATTTGGGGACGGGACAGGCCCCGGGCCCCGCCCGTGTCCCCGGGGTGAGCTCGTCCCGGGCTCAGCTGCGCCGGGAACCGGGAGGACCCCGCGGGGCCGGCCCGGGGCAGCCAGGGGGCAGCGGTCACCCCAAGGTCACCTGGCGGTCACCTCTGGTCACCCCCTGGTCACCTCCGGTCACCCCCCTGGTCACTCCCGATCACCTCCAGTCACCCCTGGTCACCTCCTGGTCACCCCCTGGTCACTCTCGGTCACCTCCGGTCACCCCCGGTCACCTCCTGGTCACCCCCTGGTCACTCTCGATCACCTCCAGTCACCCCTGGTCACCTCCTGGTCACCTCCTGGTCACCTCCTGGTCACCCCCGGTCACCCCCGGTCACTTCCGGTCACCCCTGGTCACTCTCGGTCACCTCTGGTCACCCCCGGTCACCTCTGGTCACCCGCTGGTCACCTTTGGTCACCTCTGGTCACCCCCGGTCACCTTCAGTCACCCCCGGTCACTTCCGGTCACCCCTGGTCACTCCTTGATAACCCCCAGTCACCCTCAGGTCACCCTCTGGACATCCCCGGTCACCTCCTGGTCCCCCTGGTCACCCCTGGTCACCCCTGGTCACCCCTGGTCACCTCCGGTCACCCCTCGATCACCCTCGGGTCACCCTCTGGACACCCCTGGTCACCTGCTGGTCCCCCTGGTCACTCCCGGTCACCTCTGGTCACCCCAGGTCACCCCTGGTCACTCCCAGTCTCTCCTGGTCACCCCTGGACATCCTCTGGTCACCGCTGGACATCCTTGATGTCACCCCCTGGTCACACTCTGGACACCCTCGGTCACTCTCGGTCACCTCCCGGTCACCCCTGGTCACTCCCAGTCTCTCCTGGTCACTCCTGGACACCCCCAGTCACCCCCCAGTCACCTCTGGTCACCTCTGGTCACCTCTGGTCACCCTCGGTCACTCTTGGTCACTCCCCAGGACAGGGACAGGGACGAGGCTGATCCCAAACTGTGCCCAACCCTCAGAGCTTCACCTGCGCATCCCCAAATCCGCATCCCAAATTTTCCTCATCCCCAGGGCCTCACCTGCAGATCCCTAATCCCGAATCCCAAATTTTGGCCCATCCATCCTCACCTGCCCATCCCCAGTGCTTCATCCCAAATTTTGGTCCTTCATCCCAAAATTTGGTGCTTCATCCCAAATTTTGATGCTCCATCCCAAATTTTGGAGCTCCATCCCAAATTTTGGAGCTCCATCCCAAATTTTGGTGCTCCATCCCAAAATTTGGTGCTCCATCCCAAATTTTCCCCCATCCCCAGGGATCCCCTGCACATTCCCGGGATAAACCCCACCTGGGAAAAGCCGGAATTCCGTCCCCGCTCCCAGGAATTCCCGGGATAAATCCCATAAATCCCTGTCGGGGCTGGAATTCCCGGGATTTCTGGGATATTCCCGGGATTTCTGGGATATTCCCGGGTTTCCTTTGGAATTCCTCACTGGGTGTGAAAATTCCAAAGGATCCGGGAAAATCAGGAAGGATTTTGGGATCAGCGCCTTGGGAATGGCCTGGGATGGGCCTGGGGTGGGAAAATGAATTAATTTAATAAATATAATTAATTAAATTAATCAATTAATTGAGTGAAATAATTAATAAATAGGGAAATGATCAATTATTAATTAATTTGAAATTATTAAAGAGGTGGATTGATGATCAGTTAATAATCAGAGAAAAAATAATTATAAATGAATAAATAAGGTAAATTCATGTTTATTTATAAATAAACAGGGAAATAAATCGGTTATAAGTTAATAAATAGACAGGTAAACAAAGAGGTAAAGAAATGTTAATTAATTAAACATTAATAAATAAAAAGGTAAACAGACACGTAAACAAATATTAATTAATTCCTTATGAATTATTAAATAAACATATAAACAAACAGGTAAATAAATGTTAAATAATTTATTATAAATTACTAAATAAACAGGTAAACAAATATATTAATATATTAATATATTAACTTTAAAATATTAAATAAACAGATAAATAAACGTTAGTTAATTCACTATAAATAAATGAACAGATAAACAAATAAATAAATATTAATTAATTATAAAATATTAAATAAACAGGTAAATAAATATTAATTAATTCACTATAAATTAATAAATAATCAGGGAAACAAAGAGGTAAATTCCTGTTCATCCATTAATAAATAAAGAGGGAAATAAAAATCCATTAATTACAATTTATACTTTAGATTTAATACTTTATATCTAATACACATTTTATGCTTCATCATTTCCACTTCATATTTTTTAAACTGAAATTTGAAAGGTTATGTTTTAATTTTCAGGTTTTATCCTGTACATTTTGAATTTTACATTTGATATTTTACATTTTAAATATTAAATTTTGCATTTTACATTTGGCATTTTACAATTTTTTTACTTGGTATTCTATAATTCCCCTTTCACGCTTTGCATTTTGCGTTTTATTTTTAAAATATTTTTTTACATTTTTTGTTCTACATTTTTTGCCTTACATTTGATATTTTGTCTATTTTGCATGTTCATTTTTTATTTTTTTACATTTTCTGGTTTATTTTTCATATTTTGCATTTTTGCATTTTATATTTTTTATTTTTCTTGATTTTTATACTTTTAAATTTTTCTTAATTTTTTTTCATTTTTACACCTTATGTTTTACACTCTCATTTTTACACTTTACATTTTCTTTTTTTACTTTTGATATTTGATATTTTTTCTTTTCTCTTCTCCGTCCTACCTCGATTCCAGCCATCCACGCCCACCTCTGCCGGCAGATTCGGGAATTTTTCCATGGAAAACAACGGGAAAAAGAGAGAAAATGTGGGGAAAAAAAACCTCAGGAAGGAAACAGGAAAAGCTGAAATCCCAGAAATCCCAGAAATCCTAGAAATCCCAAAAATTCCAAAAATCGCAGAAATCCTGGAAATCTCAAAAATCCCAGAAATCCCAGAAAATCCCAGAAAATCCCAGGAATTCCCAGAAATTCAAAAAATTCCAAAAATCCCAGAAATCCCAAAAATTCAAAAAAATCCCAGAAATCCCAGAAAATCCCAGAAACCCCCAAATCCCAGAAATCCCAAAAATCCCCAAAATCCCAGAAATCCCAGAAAATCCCAGAAATCCCAGAAATCCAAAAAATCCCAAAAATCCCAAAAAATCCCAAAAATCCCAAAAATCCCAGAAATCCCAGAAATCCCAAAAATCCCAGAAATCCCAGAAAATCCCAGAAATTCCAGAAATCCCAGCAATCCCAGGGCTCCTTTTCCCAGGAATTCCCGGATGATCTCCTTGCGAGCGCAATTCCAGAGATTCCCGGGCTGGGTTCCCTCCGGAATTCCGGGAATTCCCACTCCTGGAATTCCCAAGGGCTTCCCACGGATCTCAAATAATCCCGAGTTTAAAACGATCCCAAAAAAATCCCGAGGGGGGAAATCCGGGATGAGGAATTCACGGATCCGGATGAGATTCCCGCCCTGTTCCTGCTCTTCCCGCGGTGCTTCCCGACGGATTTGGGATTCTGGGATGCGGGATGGGAGATCCCAGTTCTCCCAGTGTTCCAATTCCAGTTCTCCCAGTTCTCCCAGTTCTCCCAGTTTCCCCATCCCAGTCCAGGCCTCTCTCCCAGCCCCTGTGGGTGTCCTCCCCCCTTTCCCTACATCTCCCACATCAATCCCAAAGGAAAAAACTCCAAAATTCCCAATCCCAAAGGAAAAAACCCCAAAATTCCCAATCCTGAGGGAAAAACCCCAAAATTCCCAACCCTGAGGGAAAAAAACCCCAAAATTCCCAATCCCGAGGGATAAAAATCCCCAAATTCCCAATCCCAAAGGAAAAAACCCCAAAATTCCCAATCCCAAAGGAAAAAAACCCAAAATTCCCAATCCCGAGGGAAAAAACCCCCAAAATTCCCAATCCTGAGGGAAAAAACCCAAAATTCCCAATCCTGAGGGATAAAACCCCAAAATTCCCAATCCTGAGGGATAAAACCCCAAAATTCCCAATCCCGAGGGATAAAAATCCCCAAATTCCCAATCCCGGCCCTTTGGGATCTGTGACCCTGCTGGAAGCAGCGAGCAGCGCCTTGGGGCCGGGATTGGGATTTGGGATTTGGGATTTGGGATTTGGGATTTGGGATTTGGGATTTGGGATTCAGGATTTGGGATTCGGCCGAAGATCCGGGAAGAAAACAGGGAGATTCCCTAAACTCCCCAATCCCTGGGATTTAGGGACACCAAACCATCGGGATCTGCGATCCTGCTGGAAAAGGGAGAGGCCGGGGTTGGGATTTGGGGAAAATCCGGGAAGAAAAAGGGAATTTCTGCCAATTCCAGGTAAAGTTGGGAGGTTGCCAGGCCCCCTTTACCTGCCCCAAATCCAGGGAATCTCCGGGAATCATCACCGGAATATTTGGAGGAGGAAGCGACTCCAAGGTTTTCTTCGGGATTCTTGATGAGATTTTAAATGGGATTTTTGATCGGATTTGGGATCAGATTCCTTGATGGGATTTTTGATTGGATTTGGGATCAGATTTTTCAATGGGATTTTTTGATCAGGATTTTGACAGGGACTTTTTTATTTTTTAATGGGATTTTGGATGAGATTTTTGATTGGATTTTTGGATGGGATTTTTAATTGGGATTTTTAATCAGGATTTTGAGCAGATTTATAATCGGGATTTTTATCAGATTTTGGATCAGATTTTTGATGGGATTTTTAATCGGATTTTTGACACAATTTTTGATCCATCCCAGAGCCGGCAGTTGCTGCTCCCTTCCCCGGGAATTTGGGATTCGGGATTTAGGATGGATGGATGGAATTATCCCAAACCCTCCCCGCAGCTCCGAGCTCCATCAGCCGCGACTTTAAAGCCAAAAT
Source organism: Prinia subflava (assembly GCF_021018805.1). Lineage (NCBI taxonomy): Eukaryota > Metazoa > Chordata > Aves > Passeriformes > Cisticolidae > Prinia > Prinia subflava. The sequence goes on along the minus strand of NW_026961067.1, from coordinate 51,340 downwards.
TATTCGGCCTCAGAGCAAATTTCAGAAACGGAGCGTGCGATAAACCGAATAAAAATCACTCCCGGATTTTTATTTTATTTCATTTTAATTTTTTCCCCCCGCTGGGATAGGCAGGGAAAGGTTCATTTTTATTTTTTTTTTCCGCCCTCCCTCACAACTCTGCCATTAAATCCTCACCTCGAGCCGGGCAAGTTTTAGCGGTGAAAAACGGCCAATTTTGGTGTTGTTCTCCCCGCTCGGCAGCGGCGTTATTAAAATGCTAATTTAAACCGGGGAGAGGGGGAGGAAAAAAACAAAACAAAACAAAAAACCACCAAAAAAAAAAAAAAAGAAAGAAAAAAAAAAAAAAGAGTTTAAATATCTGGCGGTGCCGCAGCCTTAATTGCAGCCCATAATGAGCTCTGGAAATGCGAGTGCCCCCGACACACGGAGAGCATCAACAGCCGCCGACACCTCATTAGCGCGGGCCTTCATTAATTCTGCCGGCCCCGCGCTGACCCCGCCGGGGCCGCAGGTGGAGCCGCCCCAGCGCCCCCGGGGATGCGGCGGGGCCGCTCCGGTTGCCGCGGAAACGCGGGGGATGCGGCGGGGCCCGGCCGCGGCCGCGGGGTCCCCGAGCTGCGAGGGGAGCCCCGAGTTCACGGCCGGGGGACGCGGGGCTGCTGCGGCAGGGAGGGAGCCGGGTCTGGGAGGGTTCGCCCCAAATCCGGCAGGTTTTAACCCCAAATTCTGGCAGGTTTTATCCCAAATCCGGCAGGTTTTACCCCAAATTCCGGCAGGTTTTACCCCAATTCCTGCAGGTTTTATCCCAAATTCTGGCAGGTTTTACCCCCAAATTCTGGCAGGTTTCACCCCAAATTCTGGCAGGTTTCAACCCAAATTCCGGCAGGTTTTACTCCAAATTCTGGCAGGTTTCAACCCAAATCCAGTAGGTTTTACTCCAAATTCCGGCAGGTTTTACCCAAATTCTGGAAGGTTTTACTCCAAATCCGGCAGGTTTCACCCCAAATCCGGCAGGTTTTACCCCAATTCCAGCAGGTTTCACCCCAAATTCCGGCAGGTTTCACCCAAATTCTGGCAGGTTTCACCCCAATTCCGGCAGGTTTTACCCCAATTCCGGCAGGTTTCACCCCAATTCCGGCAGGTTTTACCCCCAAATTCTGGCAGGTTTCACCCCAAATTCTGGCAGGTTTCACCCCAAATTCTGGCAGGTTTTACCCCAATTCCAGCAGGTTTCACCCCAAATTCCGGCAGGTTTCACCCAAAATCCGGCAGGTTTCACCCCAAATTCTGGCAGGTTTTACCCCAATTCCAGCAGGTTTCACCCCAAATTCTGGCAGGTTTTACCCCAAATTCCGGCAGGTTTTACCCCAAATTCTGGCAGGTTTTATCCCAAATCCGGCAGGTTTCACCCCAAATTCTGGCAGGTTTTACCCCCAAATTCCGGCAGGTTTTACCCCCAAATTCTGGCAGGTTTTACCCCCAAATTCTGGCAGGTTTCACCCCAAATTCTGGCAGGTTTCAACCCCCAAATTCCGGCAGGTTTTACCCCAATTCCTGCATCCCTGAAACTCTGAATTCCTGAGTTCACGGCCGGGGTACGCGGGGCTGCTGCGGCATGGAGGGAGCCGGGTCTGGGAGGGTTCGCCCCAAATTCCGGCAGGTTTTACCCCCAAATTCTGGCAGGTTTTATTCCAAATTCCGGCAGGTTTTACCCCAATTCCGGCAGGTTTTAACCCCCAAATTCTGGCAGGTTTCAACCCAAATCCAGTAGGTTTTACCCAAATTCTGGCAGGTTTTACCCCAATTCCGGCAGGTTTTACCCCAATTCCGGCAGGTTTTACCCCAATTCCGGCAGGTTTCACCCCAAATTCTGGCAGGTTTTACCCCAATTCCGGGAGGTTTTACCCCAAATTCTGGCAGGTTTCACCCAAAATCCGGCAGGTTTCACCCCAAATTCTGGCAGGTTTCACCTCAAATCCGGCAGGTTTTACCCAAATTCCGGCAGATTTTACTCCAAATTCCGGCAGGTTTTACTCCAAATTCCGGCAGGTTTCACCCCAAATTCTGGATCGTTTTATTCCCAAATTCCTGCAGGTTTTACCCCAATTCCGGCAGGTTTTACCCCAATTCCGGCAGGTTTTACCCCAATTCCGCCAGTTTTCCCCCAAATTCCAGCAGGTTTCCGCCTAGTTCTGCCAGGTTTTACCCCAAATTCTGGCAGGTTTCACCCCAATTCCTGCATCCCTGAAACTCCAAATCCCCGAGTTCATGGCCACGGGTCTTGGGTACTGCAGGTTTTACCCCAATTCTGGCAGGTTTCACCCTATTTTTACAGGTTTCACTCCAAATTCCAGCCAGTTTTCTCCAATTCCTGCAGATTTCACCCCAATTCCTGCAGATTTCACCCCAATTCCTGCAGATTTCTCCCCAATTCCAGCAGATTTCTCCCCAATTCCAGCAGGTTTCTCCCCAATTTCTGCATCCCCGAACCCCCAAATCCCATGGATCCCGCACATTCCCCTGCCCTCTGCTCATCCCAGGATTCCTGAGCTTCCCCCTGCGCATTCCTCCCCAATTCCTGAACCTCCACAGCCCCTGCACCCCAAACATTCCTGGATCCCGAGCATCTCCCCATTCCTGAACCCCCAAATCCGACATTCCTGAACCCCCAAACCCCCCAAGCAACTTCCTGTAGAATTTGATTTTTTATTCTTTGTGCATCTCCTCTTCTCTCTCCCCCCAATCCTTGGAACTCAGGACCCCCCAAATCCCCGGGAACCCCTCCTGAACCCCAACCCTGCACCTTCCCCAGATCCTCCTGCACCCCAAACATTCCTGGATCCTGAGCATCCCCCCCAAATCCCACCTTCCTGAACCCCCAAACCCTTCTAGCATCCTCCCTCTTGATTTAATTTTATTTTTTGTGCTCCTCCTCTCTCCCCCCTCACTCCTCGGAACTCAGGACCCCCCAAATCCCCGGGAACCCCTCCTGAACCCCAACCCCGTCCCTCCCCAGATCCTCCTGCACCCCAAACATTCCAGGATCCCGAGCATCCCCTCCAAATCCAACATTCCTGAACCCCCAAACGCTCCCAGTAACTTCCCCCTCGATTTTCATTTTAATTTTTGTGCATCTCCTCTCTCTCCCCCCTCAATCCTTAGAACTCAGGACCCCCCAAACCCCCGAGAACCCCTCCCGCACCCCAACCCCGTCCCTCCCCAGATCCTCCTGCACCCCAAACATTCCAGGATCCCGAGCATCCCCCCCAAATTCTCCATCCCTGCACCCCCAAACCCTCCCATCAACTTCTGTCTCAATTTAATTTTATTTTTTGCGCTCCTCCTCTCCCCCCCCTCACTCCTCGGAACTCAGGACCCCCCAAACCCCCGGGAACCCCTCCCGCACCCCAACCCCGTCCCTCCCCAGATCCTCCTGCACCCCAAACATTCCAGGATCCTGAGCATCCCCCCCAAATCCCACCTTCCTGAACCCCCAAACCCTTCTAGCATCCTCCCTCTCGATTTTCATTTTATTTTTTGTGCTCCTCCTCTCCCTCCCCCCTCAATCCTCAGAACTCAGGACCCCCCAAATCCCCGGGAACCCCTCCTGAACCCCAACCCTGACCCTCCCCAGATCCTCCTGCACCCCAAACATTCCTGGATCCCGAGCATCCCCCCCAAATTCTCCATCCCTGCACCCCCAAACCCTCCAAGCAACTTCTGTCTCAATTTAATTTTATTTTTTGTGCTCCTCCTCTCTCCCCCCTCACTCCTCGGAACTCAGGACCCCCCAAATCCCCGGGAACCCCTCCCGAACCCCAACCCCGTCCCTCCCCAGATCCTCCTGCACCCCAAACATTCCAGGATCCCGAGCATCCCCTCCAAATCCAACATTCCTGAACCCCCAAACCCTTCTAGCATCCTCCCTCTTGATTTAATTTTATTTTTTGCACTTCTCCTCTCTCCCCCCTCAATCCTCGGAACTCAGGACCCCCCAAACCCCCGGGAACCCCTCCTGAACCCCAACCCCGTCCCTCCCCAGATCCTCCTGCACCCCAAACATTCCAGGATCCCGAGCATGCCCCCCAAATCCCACCTTCCTGAACCCCCAAACCCTTCTAGCATCCTCCCTCTCGATTTTCATTTTATTTTTTGTGCTCCTCCTCTCTCCCCCCTCACTCCTCGGAACTCAGGACCCCCCAAATCCCCGGGAACCCCTCCCGCACCCCAGCCCGGTCCGTGCCGTGCCCTCCCCCTGCCCCCGTTCCGCCGTGCACTCCAGATGAACCGGCGCGGCGGCGGCAATGGCCCTTGAAGCGCGCCGGGGAGGTGATTTAGGAGAATATTAAAGGCGATGCGGAGCGTTCGCGGCGCCTCTCTCGGGGCGAGCGGCAGGAGCGCGGCGCAGATGGGCCCGGCAGATGAAACATTTCCGTCACATCGTCCCCCAGCCGCGCTCGCTGCCTCGGGCTCGGCGCCGCGCTCGGGGACGGAATAAAGATGAGTCCCGGGCCTCGGCGGGGGTTTGGGCCCGGCCCGGAGCTGGCGGGGACCCAGCGGTGGCGTTTGTGAGCCGGGGGTCCCGCGGGTGTCACCCCCGGGGTCCCTCGGCCGGGGTGGGGCGGTGGCGGGGCTGTGGTTGGGCGTTTTTATGGGGAGTTGTGAATTGGATAAATCCGGGATCGCTGGGATGTGGATCCTGGTGGGATGGGACACGGGGATCCTGGTGGGACGGGATGGATCCTGGTGAGAGGGGATGGATCCTGGTGGGACAGGACGGATCCTGGTGGGATGGGACACAGGGATCCTGGTGGCACAGGATGGATCCTGGTGGGATGGGACACAGGGATCCTGGTGGCACAGGATGGATCCTGATGGGATGGGAGGGATCCTGGTGGGATGGGACACGGAGATCCTGGTGGGACAGGATAGATCCTGGTGGGACAGGATGGATCCTGGTGGGATGAGGCATGGAGACTCCATTGGGTTGGGACAGATCCTGGTGGGATGGGATGGATCCTGGTGGGACAGGATGGATCCTGGTGGGAGGGGATGGATCCTGTTGGGATGGGACATGGAGACCCCAGTGGGATGGGACATGGAGACTCCATTGGGATGGGATGGATCCTGGTGGGATGGGACATGGACGCTCCATTGAAAAGGAACATGGAGATCCTGATGGGATGGGACAGATCCTGGTGGGATGGGACATGGAGACCTCAATGGGGTGGAGCAGATCCTAGTGGGATGGGACACCTGGATCCGGTTGGAATGGGACACCTGGATCCTGGTGGGATGGGATGTGGAGACCCCATTGGGATGGAGCAGATCCTAGTGGGATGGGACACCTGGATTCTGTTGGAATGGGACCCCTGAGTCCTGTTGGGATGGGACGGGGAGACCCCAGTGGAATGGGACAGACCCTGGTGGGATGGGATGGGATTCCCAGTTCGGGGATTCCCGGGATGGGGAGGACAGAGTTGGGTTGACCCTAAATCCAATTCCCAGCCTGGAAAGAACGAGAGATTCCCACTTTGCTGAATCCTGGGAATGGGGAGGATGGGATTGGTGTGACCCCAAATCCAATCCCCAGCCTTGAAAAGGCGTTGGATTCGCAGTTTGGGGATTCCTGGGGATGGACGGAATGGGGTTGGGATGACCCCAAATCCCAATTCCCAACCTTGAAATGGCGCCAGATTCCCAATTTGGGGATTTCTGCAGATTCCTGGGAGTGGGGAGAACACGGCTCCGCTTCCCAGTGCTCCCAGTGCTCCCAGTGCTCCCAGTGCCCCCCACACCACTCCCACTCCCTTTTCCACCCCAGATCTCTTTTCCCACCCATCCGCTCCTTTCCATCCTTCCCATAAAACCCCTCAGAATTCCCTCCCCTCATTAAGGGCCTAATTAACCAAATTCCAACAAAACCCCGTCCTCGCTCTCCTCCTCCTCTCCCGCTTCCCCAAAAAAAAAAATAAATAAAATAAAAACCAACCCCAGGAATTCCGTGGAGCTGGGAAGGAGCGGAGCAGAGTTCAGCCAGCTCCGCCGTGCCGGGGCTGGGGCGTTAATGGTTTAATAAAAATTAGCATAATTAACGAACATCTGCACGAGGCAGCGCGGGGCAATTTGGCAGCGCGGAACGGGGACTGGAACGTTATTGCCGCGAGTTTAATGCGCTTTTAATTCTTCCCGGCGCCGCGCGGGGGGAAGAAATTACGGCTGGGCTGCCGGGAGTTTGGGGGTTATTCCACCCCTCTGGATGCTGGAAAATCCCGGGATTTATCCCGAGATTCATCCGGGCTGGAGTTGGTTTAAAATCGGGATTGCTCGAGCGGGATTGGGGTTGAGGAGCGGCCGAGGTGCGGCTAAAATTTGGATTTTAGGGGTAAATTCGGATCCCGAGTCCACCTGGAGTTTGGGGTTTTATTCCGCCCCTCTGGATGCTGAAAAATCCTGGGATTTATCCCAAGATTCAGCGGAGAAGGGATTTTATTTTTAAAATTGGGGTTGCTCAAGTGGGATTGGGATCGTGCAGCGCCCCAGGCACGGCTCAAACCGTGAGGTTTTAGGGATAAATTCGGATTTTAGGGATAAATTCAGATGCTGAATCCCCCTGGAGTTTGGGATTTTTTTTTTTTTTCATCCCCTTGGATGCTGAGAGATCCCGGGATTTATCCCGAGATTCAGCAGAGAAGGGATTTTATTTTTAAAATTGCGATTGCTCAACTGGGATTGGGATTTGGGGTATTTCTGTAGGATTTGGGGCATTTTTTTGTGAGACTTGGGGCATTTCTCTGGGATTTGAGGTATTTTTTATGGGATTTGAGGGTCTTTTTTGCAGGATTTGGGGTATTTCTGTGTGATTTGGGGTATTTTTGTGGGATTTGGGGTATTTTTGTGGGATTTGGTTGGTTGGGGGGGTTGTGGTTTTTTGGGTTTTTTTTTTTTGTTGTTGTTTTTTGTTTTTTTGTGGGGTTTTGTTTTTGTTTTTTGGTTAGATTTGGGGTATTTCTGTGGGATTTGGGGTTTTTTTGTTAGATTTGGGGTATTTCTGTGGGGTTTGGGAGGGGTTGTTGGATTTGGGGTATTTCTGTGGGATTTGGGGGTTTTTTTTTGTTGGATTTGGGGTATTTCTGTGGGATTTGTGGTATTTCTATGGGATTTGGGGTATTTCTGTGGGGTTTGTTAGATTTGGGGTATTTCTGTGGGATTTGGGGGTGGGTTTTTTTGGATTTGGGGGGGTTTTTTTGTTGGATTTGGGGTATTTCTGTGGGATTTGGGGTTTTTTTTTTTTGGATTTTGGGGGGTTTTTTTGTTGGATTTGGGGTATTTCTGTGGGATTTGGGGGGTTTTTTGCAGGATTTGGGATATTTCTGTGGGATTTGGGGCCCTGACCCCAAGCCTGGTCCCACAGGAGTACCACAGGTACGGTTGGTGGGTCGGGGAGCTCGGCCAGGAAATCGGGATCGTCCCGAGGGAATTCCTGATGCCCGCCTTCGACCTGGACGAGTGAGCGGGACAGGGACAGGTGAGGAGGCAGCTTTGGGGTCAGCTTTGGGATTTTGGGGGTTCAGTTTGGGGTTTTGGGGTCTGGGACTTGGGATTTAGGGGTTGGGGTCAGGTTTGGGGCCTGGGGTTTGGGGTGCAGAATTTGGGGTTAAGGGTGTGGGGTTTACATTTGGGGTTGGGGTTTGGAATTTGGGGTCAGGTTATGGGTTTGGGGTTTCAGATTTGGGGTTTGAGATTTGGGGTTTGGGGTTTGAGGTCAGGTTTGGGGTTTGGGGTGCAGAATTTGGGGTTTAGGGTGTGGGGTTTGTGTACGGGGTCAGGTTTGGGGTCACGTTTGGGGTTTGGGGTCACGGATCCACCCCCGTGGTGTCTCCATGTCCCGTTTTCCCCGGAGCAGGCGGGACCGGGAGCGGCGGCAGCGGCGCGGGGACAACGCCAGCCCTGCCCACGGCATTCCCTGGATCCCAGATCCCACAGATCCCACAGATCCCACGGGATTCCCATGGCAGAGCCACTCACAGCCACCTCCACAGGACCCAGCACCGGAACCGAGCAGATTCATCCCAAAAATCCCTCCTGGAGCCATTCCAAGGGGAAACTGAGGCACGCATCCCGCTGTTCCCAAAAATCCCCAGTTCCCTGGAGATCTCCCGCCCTCCTTATCCCGCTTTTCCTGGCTCAATCCCAAGTTTCCAGGAGCTCCCAAATCCAGGTGTTCCCCCTCAATAAATCCCTTTTTTCCTCTCCGAGTTTGGCTGCTCCTGGAATGGGCGGGAATGGTCTGGGAATGATCGGGAATGATCTGGGAATGATTTGGGAATGATCGGGAAGGGCCCCTTTGCTGTGAGGGTGAATCCAGCGTTTCCTCCTCCTGTTTTTCCTGTTTTTCCTGCTTTTCCTGTTTTTCCTGCTTTTCCCGGTTTTCCTCCCCTCCCGCACTTGGCTGGGGGGCCGCTAGATGGTGGTAGGGCTCCAATCCCCCCAAAATTCCCAAAAAATCTTCCCAAATCCCTCCGGAATTCCCAGACTGGGCTCCGATCCCTCTGGAATTCCCAAACTCCACTCAGATCTCTCCGGAGTGGATCCCTGGGCTGGGAGAGGATCCCTGGATTTGGGTTGGATCCCTGGATTCCGAGCAGATCGCCGTTCCCGGGGGCGCATCATGAATATTAATGTTATTTATGAATATTCATGAGGGGATCAGCCAAGGCTCTGAATTCCCTCTGCCTCCAAGGAATTCCCAACATTTCCAGGCTTTCCCTGGAGCCCAAAGCTCCCCAGATCCTGCCCCTGGGGGGTGGGGAAGGCGCCATCGATTCCCAAATTCCCGAAATTCCCGACGCTCCTCCCACCCCTGAGCCCGGCAGAACCCGGAAAAGTTCCCTGCACTTCAGCTCGGATTTATTTTTATTTATTTTTTTATTTTATTTTCTTTTTTTTTTTGTTTTTATTTCCTGCCCACACCAAGTGCTGAGGGAGGGGAGGACACCAAATCCACCCGGGCTGCTCCTGCTCTCCCAAAAAAATCCCTGGAACAGCCCCGGTGGGAAGGGGACACAAATTCCAGCCCCGTCCCTCCCTTTTCCCGGCGGGAAGCTCCGCCCTGAGTGTCCCAGTCTGGGAATTCCAGAGGGATCTGGGTGTCCCAGTTTGGGAATTCCAAAGGGATCTGAGCGAGCCCAGTTTGGGAATTCCAGAGGGGTCAGGCCCAGTCTGGGAATTCCAAAGGGATCTGGGCCCAGTTTGGGAATTCCAGAGGGATCTGGGTCCAGTTTGGGAATTCCAGAGGGGTCAGGCCCAGTCTGGGAATTCCAGAGGGATCTGGGCCCAGTTTAGGAATTCCAGAGGGATCTGGGCCCAGTTTGGGAATTCCAGAGGGATCTGGGCCCAGTTTGGGAATTCCAGAGGGATCTGGGCCCAGTTTGGGAATTCCAGAGGGGTCTGATTGTCCCAGTTGGGAATTCCAGAGGGATTTGAGCCAGGAGCAGAGTGAGGAAAACACTGCTGGGAATATCAGGAATCCACTGGGGGAGAGCTCAGACCCATCTGGGGCTGCATTTCCAGAGCTTCCCAGTGCTCCCAGTGTGTCCCAGTCCTTCCAGTTTGTCCCAGTGCTCCCCAGTGTGTCCCAGAGCTTCCCAGTGCTCCCAGTGCTTCCCAGTGTGTCCCAGTCCTTCCAGTTTGTCCCAGTGCTCCCCAGTGTGTCCCAGTTCTCCCAGAGCTTTCCAGCTTGTCCCAGTCCTTCCCAGTGCTGCCCAGTCCATCCAGTCCATCCAATCCCAGTGGCTCCATGCTGATCCCTCTCCCAGCGAGGGCTGCAGGGCCTGGGGGTGTCCAGAGGGGTCACTCCGTGTCCAGTTAGGAATTCTGGGTTATCCAGAGGGGTCACTCCACGTCTGGCCGGACATCCTGGGGCTCCTCTGGGCTCTCCAGAGGGGTCACTCTGTGCCCGGCCGGACACTCCAGGCTCTCCAGAGGGGTCACTCCGTGTCCAGTTGGACACTCCAGGCTCTCCAGAGGGGTCACTCCGTGTCCAGCTGGGCACTCCAGGCTCTCCAGAGGGGTCACTCCGTGTCCAGTTGGACACTCTGGGCTCTCCAGAGGGGTCACTCCATGCCCGGCCGGGCTCTCCAGGCTCTCCAGAGGGGTCACTCCGTGTCCGGCCGGGCTCTCCGGACTCTCCGGACGCTCCGGCCGTGCCTCGTCCACGCCGAAGTCACTCCAGTAGGGGAAACTCTCCAGGGCACAGCTGGGAAATCAGAGCAGGGATCCAGGGAATGTTTGGAATTCCTGGAACAGCCCCCCCTGGGCAGCTCCAGCGAGCCTGGAAAAGGGGAATCCCCATCCCAGGGACATTCCGGATCCTCTGCCTGGGATCCTCTGGGATCCACAGGGAGCAGCTGGGATTGCCCTGGGGTCCACAGGGAAGGGCTGGGATTGCTCCACGATCCACAGGGAAGGGCTGGGATTGCTTCACGATCCACAGGGAAGGGCTGGGATCCTCTGGGATCCACAGGGAGCAGCTGGGACTGCCCTGGGATCCACACCGAGGTCCTGGGGCTGTCCTGGGTCCCTCTCCTGTCACCCAGTCCCACCCCGGGCCGCCCAGCCCCTCCCCCGGGGCGTTACCTGGCTCCGGGCGGGGCCGGGCTGTCCCCGGGCTGTCCCCAGGGCAGGGCCGGGCTGTCCCCGCGGTGTCCCCAGGCCCCGGGGCTGTCCCCGCGGGGGCCCAGGGCGTAGCGCAGGATGGCCTCGGTGACCGAGTGCGGGCCCCGGCCCTGCACGCAGGCCTCGATGGCAGCCACGGGCAGCTGGCTCTGCAGGAAGAGGTGCAGGCGGCTGTCGGAGAGCAGCACGGCGCTCTGCACCACCCTGGGGACACGGGGGACACACGGGGACACCGTCACTGCTGGCACCTGACACCCCTGCTGGCACCCTGTCACCCTCTGCCACCCTGTCACCCTGTCACCCTCTGGCACCCTGTCACCCTCTGTCACCCTGTCACCTCCCCCCCGGGCACACAGGGACAGGGCCGGAGTCACCCTCTGCTGTCACCTCCCACCTGAGGGGACAGGGACAGCAGGGACAGCAGGGACAGTCACCAGGGTCATCCTGCCCTCCCTGCTGTCACCTCCCGGCCACCCCTGGGCGCTGTCCCCTCCCCTCAGCCCTTCCCAAACCCCAAACCCTGAATCCCAAACCCCAAATCCAAACCCCAAATCCCAAACCTGGCCCCAAACCCTGAGTCCCAAACCCCAGATCCCAAACTCCAAACTCCAAACCCCAAATCCCAAACCCCAAATCCAACCCCCAAATCCCAAACCCCAGGTCCCAAACCCCACTCCCAAATCCCAAATTCCAACCCCAAACCCCAAACGTGACCCCAATCCCAAACCCCCCTCCCGCTCCCAGCCCCACCTCTCCAGGAACTGCTGCAGGCCCTGCCGGCGCCTCTCGATGAACTCATCCGTGCTCCCCACGAAAAACCCGGATTTCCCAGGCAGCTCCGGCACCGGCCTGCGGGAACGGGGAAACATCGGGAGAACATCGGGAATGGGGAGAACATCGGGAGAACATCGGGAGAACATCGGGAGAACATCGGGAGAACATCGGGATCGGGGAAACATCGGGAACGGCTCTTCCCAGAGCCCCAGAGTCCCGGTTATCCCAGGAATGCTCACACCAATCCCAGGAATGCTCACACCCATCCCGTTATCCCGGGAATGCTCACACCCATCCCGTTGTTTTCCCGGGAATGCTCACACCAGTCCCATTATCCCGGGAATGCTCACACCCATCCCGTTTTCCCGGGAATGCTCACACCCATCCCGTTTTCCCGGGAATGCTCACACCCATCCCGTTATCCTGGGAATGCTCACACCAGTCCCGTTTTCCCGGGAATGCTCACACCCATCCCGTTATCCCGGGAATGCTCACACCCATCCCGTTTTCCCGGGAATGCTCACACCAATCCCGGGAATGCTCACACCCATCCCGTTTTCCCGGGAATGCTCACACCAATCCCGGGAATGCTCACACCCATCCCGTTTTCCCGGGAATGCCCACACCCATCCCGTTTTCCCAGGAATGCTCACACCCATCCCGTTATCCCGGGAATGCCCACACCCATCCCGTTTTCCCAGGAATGCTCACACCAGTCCCGTTTTCCCGGGAATGCTCACACCAGTCCCGTTTTCCCGGGAATGCTCACACCAATCCCGGGAATGCTCACACCAGTCCCGTTTTCCCGGGAATGCTCACACCCATCCCGTTTTCCCGGGAATGCTCACACCAATCCCGGGAATGCTCACACCCATCCCATTATCCCGGGAATGCTCACACCAATCCCGGGAATGCTCACACCCATCCCGTTTTCCCGGGAATGCTCACACCAGTCCCGTTATCCCGGGAATGCCCACACCAGTCCCGTTTTCCCAGGAATGCTCACACCCATCCCGTTTTCCCGGGAATGCTCACACCCATCCCGTTTTCCCGGGAATGCTCACACCCGTCCCGTTTTCCCAGGAATGCTCACACCCATCCCGTTTTCCCGGGAATGCTCACACCCATCCCGTTTTCCCGGGAATGCTCACACCCATCCCGTTTTCCCAGGAATGCTCACACCCATCCCGTTTTCCCGGGAATGCTCACACCCGTCCCGTTTTCCCGGGAATGCTCACACCCATCCCGTTTTCCCGGGAATGCTCACACCCATCCCGTTTTCCCGGGAATGCTCACACCCATCCCGTTATCCCGGGAATGCTCACACCAATCCCGGGAATGCTCACACCCATCCCGTTATCCCGGGAATGCTCACACCCATCCTGTTTTCCCAGGAATGCCCACACCAGTCCCGTTTTCCCGGGAATGCTCACACCCATCCCGGGAATGCTCACACCCATCCCGTTATCCTGGGAATGCACACACCCATCCCGTTATCCCGGGAATGCCCACACCCATCCCGTTTTCCCGGGAATGCTCACACCCATCCCGTTTTCCCGGGAATGCTCACACCCATCCCGTTTTCCCGGGAATGCTCACACCAGTCCGGCGTTCCTCTGGAGCTCTCTCCTCAGCCAGGCGAACTCGCGGTAGCGGCGCCGCACACACGAGGTCTTGGCGGTGAAGGCCTTGCTGTTTGTCTGGGAAAACCCCGGGGGGACGGGAATCACCCCGGGAATAGCCCTGGGAATTATCCCTGGGAGTTATCCCTGGGAGTTAATTATCCCTAGGAATTATGCCCAGGAATTATCCCTGGGAGTTATCTCTGGGAGTTATCCATGATTCTTATCCCTGGGAGTTATCCCTGGGAGTTAATTATCCCTGGGAGTTAATTATCCCTAGGAATTATGCCCAGGAATTATCCCTGGGAGTTATCTCTGGGAGTTATCCATGATTCTTATCCCTGGGAGTTATCCCTGGGAGTTAATTATCCCTGGGAATTATCGCTGGGATTGAGGGATTGGATCTCAGTGACTGAGGGATCCAGCACAGGAATTATCCCTGGGAATTGTCACTGGGATTGAGGGCTGAGGGATCCAGGATGGGAATTATCCATGAGAATTATCTCTGGGATTGAGGGGCTGGGTCTGGCCTGGATAGAGAATCCAGGGTGGGAATTATCCCTGAGAATTATCCGTGGGCTCAAGGGGCTGGATCTGAGAATCCAGGAAGGGAATCATGCATGGGAATTCTCCACAGGAATTCTCCGTGGGATCCAGGATCAGGAGCTCAGCATGCAGGAGGGATCCCCTCGATGCCGGATCTGGGAGCCACAGTGGGATGTGATCCCGAGGATTCCCCTTGGGATGATCCCACTGCAGAGCCGCTCCCGGGGCTGATCCCAACCCCAGGGCTGATCCCAATCCCAGGGCTGATCCTAGTCCCAGTCCCAGAGCTGATCCCAGTCCCAGGGCTGATCCCAGTCCCAGGGTTGATCCCAATCCCAGGGCTGATCCCAATCCCAGTCCCAATCCTGATCCCAATCCCAGGGCTGATCCCAATCCCAGTCCCAGGGCTGATGCCAGTCCCAGGGCTGATCCCAGTCCCAATCCTGATCCCAATCCCAGGGCTGATCCCAGTCCCAGGGCTGATCCCGATCCCAGGGCTGATCCCAGTCCCAGGGCTGATCCCAGTCCCAGGGCTGATCCCGGTCCCAGGGCTGATCCCAGTCCCAACCCTGATCCCAGTCCCAGGGCTGATCCCAGTCCCAGGGCTGATCCCAGTCCCAGGGCTGATCCCGATCCCGTTCCCAGCTCACGTGCAGGAAGATCTTGTAATCCACGTAGGAGTTCCAGGAGCCCTCGTTGTGCACGCGCGGATCCTGCACCCGCACCGTGGTCAGCTCCTGCGGGATAACGGGAATGGGATCGGCTCCGGGATCCGCCCCAGTCCCAGTCCCAGTCCCAGTCCCAGTCCCAGTCCCAGTCCCAGTCCCATTCCCATCCCTGCTTTTCCACCCATTCCCATTCCCTGCTTTTCAGCTTTCCAGGAATGGGATCAGGGCTCTGGGAACAGGATCCATTCTCATCCCTGCTTTTCCAGACACCTCCAAACCTTCCCGTTCCCATCCTTGCTTTCCCAGGAATGGCACAGACACCTCCAGACATTCCCATTCCCACTCCCAGTCCCACTCCCATTCCCATTTTCCCATTTTCCCATTCCCATTTTCCCACTCCCATTCCCATTCCCATTCCCATTTTCCCATTCCCATCCCCATTTTCCCATTCCCATTCCCATTTTCCCATTCCCATCCCCATTTTCCCATTCCCATTCCCATTTTCCCATCCTCATTCCCATTTTCCCATTCCCATTTTCCCATTCCCATTCCCATTTTCCCATTCCCATTCCCAGCTGCCCCTGGACTCAGCCCCATGGATTCCCATGAATTATCCACAGAGACAGAATTCCCAAGAGTCCAACCCGCCCCGAGTTATTCCAGAATTTGGGAAAGAACCAGGAACGCTCCTCACTTCCTCCCGGGTCTCCAACATCCTAGAGCCAGAGCCCAGCGGGAAACATCTGGGAAAACAACAGCAAAAATGGATTTGGGAAGAGAAATCCTTTCCAAGGATTCTGCACCCCCAGGATTCCGGGATCCTGCAGTTCTTGGGGATATTGGGAATCCCTGGGATTTGGGGGAAGCCTCTGGGATTCCCGGTTTGGGGTTATTTTCCCCAAATTCGGGATTTTCAAGGCTCTGCTCCTCTCACCTGCCCGGGGTTGGTGTTCAAGAAGAGAATTCCAGGGAAATCCCTCATTTCCAGGGAAACTCCTGCCAGGGAAAGCGCTCACTGTTATCTCAGCCGCCTTATCTTTTATCCTAATCCACCCCTGAAAACCTTTCCCAAGCCTCTGGGAGAGCGGGAATTTTCATTCCCATCCACGGAAAAACCTCCAGAGCCAGAAAAACCGGGAATGAATCCCACCGATTCCCGATTTTCCCTGTGAATTCCTGATTCATACATCCCGTTTATTCCCTGTTTTCCTTGCACACAGCCACCTCTAAAGAAGTTTTTCCAGAATCCTCATCCCACCGCATTCCCCCTTCCTGGGGATGTCCCTCACCACACGGAGCCCCCAAAACCCCAGAGAAAAGCAGGAAAAACGGGAACGGATCCCATTTCTCCCTTTCCCACGCCGCCTGGAAAACGTCTCGGGGGGAATTCCCGAGGCTGTTTCACTTTCCCAGGGAAGGAAAAGTTTCCTCGGGACGGGGACCGGAGCCCGGGCCGCGCTCCGGGCGCTGAGGGCGAGCCCGGCCCGGCCCCGCCGGGAGAGGCCGCGGCCGTGCTGAGGCCCGGCCCAGCGCCGCCCCCTCCTCGCGGGGGGCTTGGGGACAAAGGGACCCCGCAGAGACCCCGAGGGGACAAAGGGACACCCCCAAATCTGTCCCCTCCCCTCAGGGCCCCCTCACCTCGCACGGAGCGCGGCCCCTTTAAGCAGCGGCGGAGGCGCGCGGTTTTAACGGCGCGGGCGGGGCCGGAACTTCCGGTGCGGGGCATGCTGGGAGTTGTAGTTCGGCGCCCATGTGGGCCAGGGTGGCACCGGGACAAGGAGGGGCTGAGGGAACGGGAATGCTGATCCTGGAGAAAAGGGGGATCAGAGGGGAATTCTGGATCTGCACAAAGGGACAGGGAAGGGTTTGGAGCTCCAGGAGCGGCTGAGGGAGTGGGAATGTTGCTCCTGGATCAGGAATTGCGTGGGAGCTGCAGCAGGATTGTCCCTTTGTGCCGTGTCCGCTTCAGGGCCACTCCAAGGACACGGAGGGGCTGGAGCGTGGGGATTGAATGGGGACTGAATTGATTTCTTGTTTAATTATTCAATTAACGAACGGGCAGAACGGAAAGGGGCCCGGACCACCCCCGGAATACACTTCCGGTCACGCCCCGCGCGCGCGGCGGACTACACCTCCCATCACCCCCCGCGGCCCTCCCATCGGAACGCACTGCGGCGCGGCGGGGCCGCGGACTACAGCTCCCGGCGTGCCCCGCGCGGGCGCGGCGCAGGCGCGGTGCGCGCGGCGGGCAGCGGCGCTGGCCGGGCTCTTTTGTTCAGGGCGGCGGACGGAGCGCGGCCAGGCCCGGGCCCCCCCCGACCCCCGAGCGCGCCCCCCGCGCCCCTTCCCTCGGACACCGGCGGCGGGGCTGTGCGAGGTCAGCGGGGAACGCGCGCCGGGCGCCGGGCGGGGGCCGGCGGCGCTTGGGGCCCCGGGGGGGGGTCGGTGCTGAGGGGGTGAAGGGGGGCGGGGCGGCCGTGGGGGGAGGGGAGGCGCTGAGGGGGGTGGGGGAGGGGAGGGGGGAAAGGGGGTGCGGGGAGGGGGAGGGGATGGGGGGCGGGGAGGGGGGAGGGGAGGAGATTTGGGGTGCAGGGATGGGGTCAGTGATGGATTTGGGGTGCAGGGATGGGGTCAGTGCAGGATTTGGGGTGCAGGGATGGGGTCAGTGAGGGGGTTTGGGGTGCAGGGATGGGGTCAGTGAGGGGATTTGGGGTGCAGGGATGGGGTCAGTGAGGGGATTTGGGGTGCAGGGATGGGGTCAGTGACAGATTTGGGGTTTGGGAATGGGGTCAGTGCAGGATTTTGGGGTGCAGGGATGGGGTCAGTGCAGGATTTGGGATTTGGGAATGGGGTCAGTGATGGATTTGGGGTGCAGGGAGGGGTCAGTGAGGGGGTTTGGGGTGCAGGGATAGGTTTTGGGGTTGGGGTCAGTGCAGGAATGGATTTGGGGTTCTGAGGAAGGGTCAGTGCAGGATTTGGGGTGCAGGGATGGGGTCAGGGCAGGATTTTGGGGATGGACTCAGTGCAGGGATGGATTTGGGGTTCTGAGGGTCAGGGATGGATTTTGGGGTGCTGGGAAAGGGGGGTCAGTGCCGTGGGATGTCAGGAATGTTGGGAGAGGGGTTCTGGGGCTGTGCCCCCCAAAAAGGAGCTGCAGGGGGAAAGGAGAGGTTTGGAATTCTGAGGGTTTGGGATTCTGGAGCTTTGGGATTCTGGGGTTTTGGGATTCTGAGGGTTTGGGATGGAGAAAATCCCATGGAGAGAGAGGAGAGAGAAGAAGGAATTGGGAAAATGGGGGAACTGCGGGGTGGGGAGAAAAAGTGAAATTTGTGCGGGAGAAAAAGGGATTTAGGGGGTGAGGAAAAGGGATTTTGAGAGGGAAAAAGTGGGATTTGGGGGGAGAAAGGAAGTGGGATTTGAGAGGGGAAAAGCGGGATTTGAGGGGAGAGGGAAAGGGGAACTTGAGAGAGGAAAAGTGAGATTTTGGGGAGAAGAAAGTGGGATTTATGAGGGGAAAATGTGGGATTTTGGGAGGGGAAAGTGGGATTTGTGAGGGCAAAAGGGGGATTTTAGGGGGAAGAGAGAGATTGATGAAGAAAAAATGTGATTTTGGGGGGAAGAAAAGTGAGAACTGTGAGGGGAAAAGTGGGATTTTGGGGGGCCGGGGCTTTAAAAACTCCCTTGGAATGAGAGGAAAAGCGGGAATCCGGGCAAGGAGCGGGATCGGGGGAGGGACAAGCGACAACTTTTGGCGGGAAACGGGAAAAAATCCCGGGAATCCGGGCTTGGAATTGGGGAATCCGGGGCGGAGCTGGGCTGGGGAATGCGCTGGGAAGGGAAAAGGAGCCGGCCTGGGGGGAATTCCGCTGGAATTTTGGGAGCCAAAACCCTGGGAATGGGAGCTGGGAAAGGTTTTGGGAATTTTGTGTGTCTGGAGAAGGACGTGGGGGAGCTTTTCCCAGGAAAAAAGCGGATTTGGAGCCGGGAATCTTCCCCGAGGGGGATTTTGGGTGGGAAACCTCTGGAATGGGGATCCCAGGGATGGGTTTGGAGCAGCTCCGGGAGCTCCTGGAGAACTGAGGGATCCCAGGATGGAAAATTGGGAATTTGGAGGGATAATCCCAGGGTGTGCTGTGAAAGAGGCTGGAAATGTAGGGGGGAAATGGGGATAAATCCCAAAATTCCTCTGGGAATTGAGAGGAGGGGTCGGGATCCTGGAATCCGTGGAAAAAAAAATTGGGAATGGGCTTGAAGTGCAGCTCTCAGGAATTCCTTGTAGGAATCTGGGAAAAATGCCCCAAAACAAACCCAAAAATGCTCCAAATCCAGGGATTTCCTGGCTCAGAATCCAGAATATTCTCAGCTCCGAATCCAAGACTTTTTTCCCGGCTTTCCCAGCCAGCACTGGATGGATTTTCAGGAATTTGTCTGAGAAAAGCTCTGGGATGAGGAGCTGGAGAAATATCCTGGAATTTCCATGATCCAGAGGTCGGGATCTGGGAATGTGACCTGGATTTCCTTTGGGATTAACAATTGGTGGGATTTGAGTTCATATAAACCTCTGGAATTCAGGGAAATTCCCAATTTTCCTGAGGATTTCCCACCCCAGGCAAGGCAGGGAGAGAAAAACAGGAAAATCCCAATTTTCCTGAGGATTTCCCACCCCAGGCAAGGCAGGGAGAGAAAAACAGGAAAATCCCAATTTTCCTGAGGATTTCCCACCCCAGGCAGGAAGAGAAAATCCTGGATGGGAAAATCCCTTTTTTAAAAAATTTTTTTTTGAAGGGCATCACTGGGAGTTCAGGAATGGGCTGGAAAAATTTGGGAAAAGCTGGGAAAAAAACCCATGGAGCAGCTTTAGGAAAAAAAAAAAAGAATCACATGGAATTGCTGAAAGGAAAGAGCCAAAAATCCAGATTTTTTGGCAGAATCGTGGCGCGGATCCAACGGGATTTCTCCGGGGATTCCTGGGAATGCCAGCCCTGATCCCAGCGGGAATTTTTCCCGTTTTTCCCCCCGCAGCAGCCCGGGAAAGCGGAGAAGCTGGCCAGCACAATGGGAAAAAAGCAGAACAAGAAGAAGGTGGAGGAGGTGCTGGAGGAGGAGGAGGAGGAGTACGTGGTGGAGAAGGTCCTGGACCGGCGCGTGGTGAAGGGGAAGGTGGAATACCTGCTCAAGTGGAAGGGATTCAGCGAGTGAGTGCCAGGAATTCCCGGGAAAAGGGAGCTGGGAGGGCATCCCGGTGATCCTGAGGAAAATCCTGGGGTTTTTGGGGGAAATCCTGCGATTTTTGAGGGAAATCCTGCGATTTTTGAGGGAAATCCTGCGATTTTTGAGGGAAATTCCGGGATTTTTGAGGGAAATTCCGGGATTTTTGAGGGAAATTCCGGGATTTTTGAGGGAAATCCTGGGGTTTTTGAGGGAAATCCTGGGGTTTTTGAGGGAAATCCTGGGGTTTTTGAGGGAAATCCTGGGGTTTTTGAGGGAAATCCTGGGGTTCTGAGGGAAATTCTGCTGTTCCCAAGGGAAATCCCAGAGTTCTGAAGGAAATCCCAGGATTTTTGAGGGAAATCCCAGGATTTTTGAGGGAAATCCCGGGATTTTTGAGGGAAATCCTGGGGTTTTTGATGGAAATCCCGGGGTTCCCGAGGGGAAGGGGAAGGTGGAATACCTGCTCAAGTGGAAGGGATTCTCCGAGTGAGTGCCACGAATTCCCGGGAATTCCCGGGAAAAGGGAGCTGGGAGGGGATCCCGGTGATCCTGAGGAAAATCCTGGGGTTTTTGGGGGAAATCCTGGGGTTTTTGAGGGAAATCCCGGGATTTTTGAGGGAAATCCTGGGATTTTTGAGGGAAATCCTGGGGTTTCTGAGGGAAATCCTGCTTTTCCTGAGGGAAATCCCGATATTTTTGAGGGAAATCCTGGGGTTCTGAGGGAAATCTGGGGATTCCTGATGGAAATCCCGGGGTTTTTGGGGGGAATCCCGGGGTTCCCGAGGGAAATACGGCTTTTCCTGAGGAAAATCCCACTGTTCCAGAGAGAAATCCCAGGGTTTTTGAGGGAAATCCAAGGGTTCCTGATGGAAATCCTGGGATTTTTGAGGGAAATCCCGGGATTTTTGAGGGAAATCCCGGGATTTTTGAGGGAAATCCCAGGATTTTTGAGGGAAATCCTGGGGTTTTTGATGGAAATCCCGGGATTTTTGAGGGAAATCCTGGGGTTTTTGATGGAAATCCCGGGGTTCCTGAGGGGAAGGGGAAGGTGGAATACCTGCTCAAGTGGAAGGGATTCTCCGAGTGAGTGCCAGGAATTCCCGGGGGAAATCCCGGGAAAAGGGGGCTGGGAGGGGATCCCGGAGATCCTGAGGGAAATCCTGGGGTTTTTGGGGGAAATCCTGGGGTTTTTGAGGGAAATCCTGGGATTTTTGAGGGAAATCCTGGGATTTTTGAGGGAAATCCCGGGATTTTTGAGGGAAATCCCGGGATTTTTGAGGGAAATCCCGGGATTTTTGAGGGAAATCCCGGGATTTTTGAGGGAAATCCTGGGATTTTTGAGGGAAATCCCGGGATTTTTGAGGGAAATTCCGGGATTTTTGAGGGAAATCCTGGGGTTTTTGATGGAAATCCGGGGGTTCCTGAGGGGAAGGGGAAGGTGGAATACCTGCTCAAGTGGAAGGGATTCTCCGAGTGAGTGCCACGAATTCCTGGGAAAAGGGAGCTGGGGGCGGATCCTGATCATCCTGGGGGAAATCCAAGGGTTCCTGATGGAAATCCTGGTGATCCTGGGGGAAATCCTGGGATTTTTGGGGGAAATCCAAGGGTTCCTGAGGGAAATGCCAGGGTTTTTGAGGGAAATCCTGGAGTTCCCGAGGGAAATCCTGCTGTTCCTGAGGGAAATCCTGCTTTTCCTGAGGGAAATCCTGGGATTTTTGAGGGAAATCCCGGGATTTTTGAGGGAAATCCTGGGATTTTTGAGGGAAATCCCGGGATTTTTGAGGGAAATCCTGGGATTTTTGAGGGAAATCCTGGGGTTTTTGGGGGAAATCCCGCTGTTCCCAAGGGAAATCCCATGGGAAATCCAAGGGTTCCTGATGGAAATCCTGGGGTTCTGAGGGAAATTCTGCTGTTCCCAAGGGAAATCCCAGAGTTCTGAAGGAAATCCCAGGATTTTTGAGGGAAATCCCGGGATTTTTGAGGGAAATCCCGGGATTTTTGAGGGAAATTCCGGGATTTTTGAGGGAAATCCTGGGGTTTTTGATGGAAATCCGGGGGTTCCTGAGGGGAAGGGGAAGGTGGAATACCTGCTCAAGTGGAAGGGATTCTCCGAGTGAGTGCCAGGAATTCCCGGGAAATCCCAGGAAAAGGGGGCTGGGAGGGGATCCCGGAGATCCTGAGGAAAATCCTGGGGTTTTTGAGGGAAATCCTGCGATTTTTGAGGGAAATCCCGCTGTTCCCAAGGGAAATCCCACGGGAAATCCAAGGGTTCCTGATGGAAATCCTGGGGTTCTGGGGGAAATTCTGCTGTTCCCAAGGGAAATCCCAGAGTTCTGAAGGAAATCCCAGGATTTTTGAGGGAAATTCCGGGATTTTTGAGGGAAATCCTGGGGTTTTTGGGGAGAATCCCGGGGTTCCTGAGGGGAAGGGGAAGGTGGAATACCTGCTCAAGTGGAAGGGATTCTCCGAGTGAGTGCCAGGAATTCCTGGGAATTCCAAGGAAAAGGGGGCTGGGAGGGGATCCTGGGGTTCCAGGGAGAAATCCTGCATTTCCTGAGAGAAATGGAAAAAAACTGGGAAAAAAACTGGGAAAAAATTGGAAAAAAATGGGGAAAATGGAAAAAAACTGGGAAAAAAACTGCAGAAAAATGGAAAAAAAATGGGGAAAAAAATTGGAAAAAAAGGGGAAAAATTGGGAAAAAAAAGGGGAAAATTGAAAAAAAAACTGGGAAAAAAATGGAAAAAAAAAAGGAAAAAAAATTGGGAAAAAATGGAAAAAAATTGGAAAAAACAGGGAAAAAATTGGAAAAATTTGGGGAAAAAATGGAGAAAAAGTGGGAAAAAATGGAAAAAAAGGAAAAAAACTGGGAAAAAAAGGAAGAAACTGGGAAAAAAAGGAAAAAAAAAAATGGGGAAAAAAATTGAAAAAACTGGGAAAAAAAATTGGAAAAAAAAGGGGGAAAATTGGGAAAAAAAGGGGAAAATTGAAAAAAAAACTGGGAAAAAAATGGAAAAAACCTGGAGAAAATGGAAAATATGTGGGAAAAGCTGGAAAAGGCTGGGAAAAAGGCGGGCTTTGTGCTTGGTGGCAGCGAGGACAACACGTGGGAGCCCGAGGAGAACCTGGACTGCCCCGACCTGATCGCGGAGTTCCTGCAGTCGCAGAAAACGGCGCACGAGAGCGACAAATCCGAGGGCAGCAAGCGCAAGGCCGAGTCCGACAGCGAGGACAAGGGAGAGGAGAGCAAGCCAAAGAAAAAGAAGGAGGAGGTGGGGCGGGATGGGAGAGGATTCCAGGGAAAATCCCCGGGAATGGGGTCCCTGAGGGGTTTGCTGAGGAGTGGGAATGGAGGGAAGGGATGGGGGAGCTCGGCTGGGCAGGGCGGGGAGGGAAAATGGGAAAATCCTGGGAGAATCTGGGTGTTCCCAGGGAATTTCCATCCCAGGGAAAATCCTGGTGTTCCCAGGGAATTCCCATCCCAGGGAGGGAAGAGTAGGGAAATCCTGGGAAAATCCTGGTGTTCCCTGGGAATTCCCATCCCACGGAAAATCTGGGTGTTCCCAGGGAATTCCCATCCCAGGGAAAATCCTGGCGTTCCCAGGGAATTCCCATCACAGGGAAAATCCTGGTGTTCCCTGGGAAAATCCCGGTGTTCCCAGGGAATTCCCACCCCAGGGAGGGAAAATGGGGAAATCCTGGGAGAATCCTGGTGTTCCCTGGGAATTCCCATCCCAGGGAAAATCCTGGTGTTCCCTGGGAAAATCCCGGTGTTCCCAGGGAATTCCCACCCCAGGGAGGGAAAAGTAGGGAAATCCTGGGAAAATCCTGGTGTTCCCTGGGAATTCCCATCACAGGGAAAATCCTGGTGTTCCCTGGGAAAATCCTGGTGTTCCCTGGGAATTCCCATCCCAGGGAGGGAAAATGGGGAAATCCTGGGAGAATCCTGGTGTTCCCAGGGAATTCCCATCCTAGGGAGGGAAAAGTGGGGAAATCCTGGGAAAATCCTGGTGTTCCCTGGGAATTCCCATCCCAGGGAGGGAAAATAGGGAAATCCTGGGAGAATCCTGGTGTTCCCAGGGATTTCCCATCACAGGGAAAATCTCAGTGTCCCCAGGGAATTCCTATCCCAGGGAAAATCTCAGTGTTCCCAGGGAATTCCCATCCCAGGGAAAATCCCAGTGTCCCCAGGGAAAATCCTGGTGTTCCCAGGGAATTCCTACCCCAGGGAAAATCCTGGTGTTCCCAGGGAATTCCTACCCCAGGGAAAATCCCAGTGTCCCCAGGGAAAGTCCTGGTATTCCCAGGGAATTCCTACCCCAGGGAAAGTCCTGGTGTTCCCAGGGAATTCCTACCCCAGGGAAAATCCCGGTGTTCCCAAGGAACACCCCAGGCTGTCCCTCCAGCCCCTATCCCAATCCCTCCCCAGCTCTCCCGGCGTCCTCAGGCCATCCCCACATCCCTGCAATTCCATCCCAGAGCCGGGAATGTCGCTCTGGGAATTCCCAAATGGAATTTTTTCCCGTTTTTCCCCCCTTTGGCAGTCGGAGAAGCCGCGAGGCTTCGCCCGGGGCTTCGAGCCAGAGCGGATCATCGGCGCCACGGACTCCAGCGGGGAGCTGATGTTCCTGATGAAGTGGTGAGGGGGGATCCCACCCCGCAGCCCGGGAGGGCAGGGATCCAGGGATCCAGGGATCCAGGGATCAGCGAGATCCGTGGGATCCAGGGAGCAGCGGGATCCAGGGATTGGGAATTGCCTGGAGCAGGGGCTGGCCCTCGGTGCCGTGGGCACTGGAGCGGGGCCAGGGAAGGGCTTGGAGCGCCTCAGGGAGGGGAATGTTGGTCCTGGGGAAAACAGGGATCAAAGGAGAATCCTGGATCTGATCCCCAGGGACAGGGAAGGTTTGGAGCTCCAGGAGTTGCTGAGGGACTGGGAATGTTGATCCTGGAGAAAAAAGGGATTGGAGGGGAATTTTGGATCTACTTGAAGGACAGGGAAGGGTTTGGAGCTCCAGGAGTTGCTGAGGGAGTGGGAATGTTGATCCTGGGGAAAAGAGGGATTGGAGGGGAATTCTGAGGGCCCTGAGAGGAGGGGACAGCCAGGAGGGGTCAGGGAACGGTCACGGGGTCAGGGAATGGTCACAGGGTCAGGGTCACAGGTTTGGGGTCAGGGTCGGGGTTCCCTGGGACATCCTGAGCCCCTCAGGAATTCCACTCTGCTCCCCGATTTCCCCCCTTTTTCCCCCACTTCCCTCCCTCTCTCCTCCCACCACAGAAGAGCTCTGGCAAGGCCGACCTGGTGCCTGACAGGGGTCAGGATCAGGGTTTGGGGTTTAGGGTCAGGGTCAGGATTTGGGTTTGGGGTTTAGGGTCAGGGTTTGGGGTTTAGGGTCAGGGTCAGGATTTGGGGTTCAGGGTCAGGGTTTGGGGTTTAGGGTCAGGGTCAGGATTTGGGTTTGGGGTTTAGGGTCAGGGTCAGGATTTGGGGTTCAGGATCACGATTTGGGTTTGGGGTTTAGGGTCAGGGTTTGGGGTTCAGGATCACGATTTGGATTTGGGGTTTAGGATCAGGGTTTGGATTTGGGGTTTAGGATCAGGGTTTGGAGTTTGGGGTCAGGGTCAGAGTTTGGGGTTCAGGGTCAGAGTTCCCTGGGACATCCTGAGCCCCTCAGCAATCCCACTCTGCTCCCCAATTCCCCCTTTCCCCCTCCCTGACCTCTCCTCTCCCCCCACAGGAAGAACTCTGACGAGGCCGACCTGGTGCCCGCCAAGGAGGCCAACATCAAGTGCCCGCAGGTGGTGATCTCGTTCTACGAGGAGAGGTTGACGTGGCACTCGTACCCCTCCGAGGACGACGACAAGAAGGAGGACAAGAACTAAACCCCGCCGGGCCCGGCCCCGCGCAGCCCTCGGGGCTCCCGGGCCGCTTTTGGGGTCACCATCGGAACTTTGGGCTGTGAGCACACAGGGGGCTCCCCTCGGAGGAGCCCCCCGGGCTGGGCTGAGCCCGCGGCCGCTCCTCTGCTCCCATCCCGGCCGATCCCGCCGCGTTCCCGGGCTCTGGAGCCGGGGGGAGCCGGGCCGGGGATCGGGGCTGGGGAGGGGTCTCGGGAGCGAAGCCCCTCCCGCGCAGGACTCAGCGGGCTGGGCTGGGGAATGGGCCGGGAATGGGCCGGGAATGGCTCGGGAATGACTCGGGAATGGCTCGGGAATGACTCGGGAACACAGACAGATCCTCAGAGCCCGCCCAGCCCCGCCCCGCTAGTGTTAACTCTGCATTTTTAAGGCGTAGCATGTGTGTAGGTCTCTCGATTCCTATTTTTATTTTCCTTTTTATTCTCCTTTTTTTTTTGTTGTTGTTGTTCGTTTTCTCTTTTTTTTTTATTATTATTATTTTCTTTCGCTGTTTCCTGGTGTTATCCTTCGGGAAGGGAGGGAGGGATTTGGGGGGGAATTCAGTCTCTTTTAATCAAGGAGGAAAATGAGGTCTGATGACATTCCCAGATCGTTTCCAGATTTTTTTGGTTTCGTGTTTTGTTTTTTTTT
Organism: Prinia subflava; assembly: GCF_021018805.1. NCBI lineage: Eukaryota > Metazoa > Chordata > Aves > Passeriformes > Cisticolidae > Prinia > Prinia subflava. The sequence continues at coordinate 25,295 of NW_026961067.1, read as the reverse complement.
TTTAAGAACCTGAATTTAGGGTTTTTTTTAAAAAAAAATGAATTCAGCAAAGAAATTTCAGTGGATAAAAAACCCACAAAAATAAGGGAGAAGATGCCAGAACTGGGGACAGAGACACTGAAACTGTGAATGTCCGAAATGTCCGGAGCTGATCCTCGAGCGATTTTTAGGGGGGATTTTTGGGGGAAAAGGGGAGGGAATTTTTGGGGCGGGAGGGGAACAAAGGGGAGACTTTGTGAAAATGCGACTTTGTGATTCTGTATCGTCCTGCAGCAGAACTGCCACTCCTGACACGTGCATTGTATGGGGGGAGGGGTTTTTACCCTTTTGTCGCCTTTTTAACCCGTTTTGTTCTCCATTCTGAGGTGCTATTTCTCCAAACTGAGGGGGGGGGAATTCCCAAAAAACAGAGATTTCCTGGATTTCTGACCACTCGTTCCTTTTCCCACCTGGCTTTTCCAGCAGGGAGGGACAGCAGCAGCACAAGGAAAAATCCAATCAATCCCAATTTCTCCCCAGAGCGAGGTCGGGAGCTGCTTTCCCAAAACCTCGGGGGGATTTTTGAGATCAGATTTCTTTCCCAAATCCTGAACTATTTAAGTGACTCCAGGGGTGGGATCTCGACATTGTGCATTGTACAAACCTTTTTTATGAGCATGTGTTTGGGTTCCTGTGCAAAACTCCGTGTGCAAATGTAAAAGTTCGTGTTTGCATTTTAACTTCATACCGAGCTCTGTCCAGTTTTTATTTTGGGGGTTTTTTTTGTTCTTTTGATTTTTTTTTTTTTTTTTTTTTTGGTCTCAATAAAATTTTAGATTTATAATCCCGATTTTTAATTTTTTTTTTAATTAGAATTATTATTATTATTTAATCTTTTCTTTGCCTTGCTCCCTCTCCTCCAGTGATGAGTGACCAGGCAGAGCAGGACACGGAGGGAGAGCCCCGAGCCAGGTCAGAGCTGTGGAGAGGGCGGCAGCGGGGTCTGGGGCTGGTTCTGGAGTGGGTTCTGGAGGAGGTTCTGCATCAGGTTCTGTAGAAGGTTCTGGAGCAGGTTCTGGAGCTGAGCAGGTTCTGTAGAAGGTTCTGGAGCAGGTTCTGCATCAGGTTCTGGAGTGGGTTCTGGAGCAGGTTCTGGAGCTGAGCAGGTTCTGTAGAAGGTTCTGGAGCAGGTTCTGCATCAGGTTCTGGAGTGGGTTCTGGAGCAGGTTCTGGAGCTGAGCAGGTTCTGGAGACGGTTCTGGGGCTGGTTCTGGAGCAGGTTCTGAATCAGGCTCTGTAGAAGGTTCTGGAGTGGGTTCTGGAGCAAGTTCTCTAGAGGGTTCTGGGTCAGGTTCTGGGGCTGGTTCTGGAGTGGGTCCTGGAGCAGATTCTGCATCAGGTTCTATAGAAGGTTCTGGAGCAGGTTCTGTAGAAGGTTCTGGAGCAGGTTCTGTAGAAGGTTCTGTAGAAGGTTCTGGAGCAGGTTCTGGAGCTGGTTCTGTAGAAGGTTCTGGAGCAGGTTCTGGGGTTGTTTGGGCCTCCAGCTGCAGAGGAGAGGCTTCTTGGAGGACGAGGAAGAGGAGGAAGATGAGGGTTCCTGGAGGAGGAGGAGGAGGAAGAGGAGGGCTCTTTGAGGAGGAGGATGGTGATTCCTGGAGGAGGAAGAAGACGGTTCTTGGATGAGGGTTCTTGGAAGAGGAAGAGGAGGAGGAGGGTTCTTGGAGGACGAGGAAGAGGAATGTTCTTAGAGGAGGAGGATGATGGTTCCTGAGGAGGAAGAAGATGGTTCTTGGAGGATGAGGAAGATGAGGGTTCTTGGAAGAGGACGAGCATGGTGGCTCCTGGAGGAGGAAGAGGAGGATGATGATGGTTCTTGGATGAGGATGGTGGCTCCTGGAGGAGGAAGAGGAGGATGATGATGGTTCTTGGATGAGGATGGTGGGTCCTGGAGGAGGATGGTGGCTCCTGGAGGAGGAAGAGGAGGATGATGATGGTTCTTGGATGAGGATGGTGGCTCCTGGAGGAGGATGGGGGCTCCTGGAGGATGATGATGGTTCTTGGAGGATGATGATGGTTCCTGGAGGATGACGATGGTTCCTGCAGGAGGAAATGGCTGCAGGAGGAAGAGGATGGAGGCCTGACCTTCCTCAGGCTCACCTGGAGCTTCCGATGGGTTTGGGCACAGGGAAGGACAGGAGAGCCCAGGAGGAGCAGGGGATCCCTTTGGGGGATCCCTTCAGTGGATCCCTTCAGTGGATCCCTCCCCCGTGAGCTCCCCGCACCGCCCCAGGGAATCCTGGTGGGGTTTTCTGCCAGCTGGGATCCCACCCTAACCCAGGCCCTGAGGAAAACCTGGAGTCACCACCCAGGAGGAGAGCGGGGAGCACCTTGGATCCAGTGGGGATCCAATTAATGCAGATCCAATTAGTGTGGATCCAATTAATGCGGATCCAATTAGTGTGGCTTCAGTGTGGATCCAATTAATGTAGATCCAATTAGTGTGGATCCAATTAATGCGGATCCAATTAGTGTGGATCCAGTGTGGATCCAATTAATGCAGATCCAATTAGTGTGGATCCAATTAATGCAGATCCAATTAGTGTGGATCCAATTAATGCGGATCCAATTAGTGTGGATCCAGTGTGGATCCAATTAATGCAGATCCAATTAGTGTGGATCCAATTAATGCGGCTCCAATTAGTGTGGATCCAGTGTGGATCCAATTAATGCAGATCCAATTAGTGTGGATCCAATTAATGCGGCTCCAATTAGTGTGGATCCAGAGTGGATCCAATTAATGTGGATCCAGTGTGGATCCCATGTGGATTTATTGTGGAGCCAGTGTAGATTCAGGGTTGATTCAGTGTGGATCTAATGTAGATTCAATGTTGATTTATTGTGAATCCAGTCTGGGTTTGTGAATCCAGTCTGGGTTTGTGGATCTAGGGTGGATTTATTTGGGATCTAACATGGATCCAGTGTGGATCTAATGTTGATTTATTGTGGTTCCAATGTGGATCTAATGTAGATTCAGAGCTGATTTATTGCGGATCCAGTCTGGATCCAGGGTGGGTTTGTGGATCCAGGGTGGGTTTGTGGATCCAGGGTGGATCCAGGGTGGATCCAGGGTGGATTTGTGGATCCAGGGTGGATCCAGGGTGGATTTGTGGATCCAGGGTGGATTTGTGGATCCAGGGTGATCCAGTGTGGATCCAGGGTGGATTTGTGGATCCAGGGTGGGTTTGTGGATCCAGGGTGGATCCAGTGTGGATCCAGGGTGGATTTGTGGATCCAGGGTGGGTTTGTGGATCCAGGGTAGATCCAGTCTGGATCCAGGGTGGGTTTGTGGATCCAGGGTGGATCCAGGGTGGATCCAGGGTGGATTTGTGGATCCAGGGTGGGTTTGTGGATCCAGGGTGGATCCAGTCTGGGTTTGTGGATCCAGGGTGGATCCAGGGTGGGTTTGTGGATCCAGGGTGGGTCCAGGGTGGATTTGTGGATCCAGGGTGGGTTTGTGGATCCAGGGTGGATCCAGGGTGGGTTTGTGGATCCAGGGTGGATCCAGTGTGGATCCAGGGTGGATCCAGGGTGGGTTTCAGGCCCCTCTTGGCTGAGCTCAGGTCGGCACCGGGGGAGCTCCGGGGGGGTTTGGGATCTCCCTGGGGAAGGAGCCCTGAAAGGACAAACCCGTGGAGAGAACCGGGACTGGATCCAGGATTGGATCCAGGGAATTCCACCCCGGCCCCTCCTGCAGTCCCGGGAGCAGCGGCCCAGCCCTGCCCTGCCCCAGCGGGGCCGGCGCCGCCTCTCCAGGGGAAATCCGGGCGGGAGGAGGCGCTGGAGACGCCGCAGGGCAGGGATTGGTGATTGATCCCCCGGGATTGGGGATATCCCACCCTCAGGAGGGCCCCGGGACCCGGAATTCCCCAGGGGGGGCTCGGCCCCAGGACCCCCCAAGCTGGGAATTCACCCTGGAACTGCTTTGCCTTGGATTGGGAGGAAAAAAGGAAAAAAGCCAGAGCTGGTTGTTCCCACAGAGGAGTTTTTCCTTCTCCTTTTCCTTCTTTTCCTTCTCTTCCTTCTCCTCCATCCCCTGAGGGCTGGAGCAGCTCCCTCCCATCCCCGCTGGATCTGGAGCTGCTGCAATGGGAGGAAATCCCTGAATTCCCCCAATTCCACCCCAAACCCCTCAAATTCCCAATAAACCCCCCGGAGCCGAGGCTGGTACAGTGAATAAGCCGTTTTTATTTTTTTTTTTTTTTGTCCTGTGCTCACAACAATCTCTCTTCTCTCCCTGACAGGTCACAGATCATTCAAATCAAAAAAAGTTTCTAAGAGGAAAAAGAAAAATAATTTAAAACACACGCACAGGGCTCTCTCTCCATCCCAACCTCCCCACATCCCAACTTGTGCTTCATTCCCGGGAAGCCGGAGGGGGCTCGGGGGTCCCATCCAGCCACTCCCAGCTCCAAACATTCCCAAAAAAAAAACCAAACCTGGAAAACATTCCCACAAACCCACGCACATCTTCCAGCGGGCCTTCCCTGCTGCTTTTCCAGGATTCCACCCTGGAATCCTCCTGGATCCCGTGCACAGGACCGGCTCGGAAAAGCCGTTCTTTTCTATTATTTCTTTTTTTTTAACCTTTTTTTTTTCTTTTTAATTTTTTTTTTCATTTCTCTCTATATATTTTTTTTTCATTTCTATTTTTTTTTTTGTTTTTTTTTCTTTTCTGGTTGCTGGTAAAGTCCGAACGCTCCCAGCTGTGCTATGTGGAATTACAGCTCTAGGACGGCCCCCGAGGTGTGGGGACCTGACAGTGATCAAGGCACTACCCCCACCCCCCTCCTGAAAAACAAAGGAAGTCAGACCGACACCTCTAGGGACAGAAGAGAATCCTATAATGCGATCACACGGTTACACGGAATCTTTATGGCAAAGAGAACATTGAGCAGCTTCCAACGCTTGGGCTTCTCCCTTTTTCTTTTTTTTTTTTGGTTTTGTTTTTTTTTGTGATTTTTTTTAATGTGTTTTTTCGTTTTGTTTTGTTTTTTTTACTCAACACAAGCACTTCTAGACCCTAAAAGGGGGGAGGGAAAAAAATCAAGGCTGGAACCCCCCCAAACCCCCCCAAGCGTGGGGGGCCCGGGGGTCTCCTTGTGCTGCTCCTGACCCCGAATCCCTCCCAGGAGGAGCAGGGACGGATCCTGCAGCTCCTGCAGCCCCTGCAGTTCCTGCAGCTCCTGCAGCTCCTGCAGCCCCTGCAGCTCCTGCAGTTCCTGCAGCCCCTGCAGCTCCTGCAGCCCCTGCAGTTCCTGCAGCCCCTGCAGCCCCTCCCCACGCCAGGGGGGTCCCCTCGTGTTCCTCCTCCCTGGGCTGCCAAGGGTTAACGGCAGCGCCCACCCTGTGCCCTGCCCTGCCCCGGGGGTCTCACACACACCCATGGCAAAAACGGGGTCGGGATCAAAGGAAAAAAAACCGAAAAATGAAAAAAAAAAAAAGAACCAAAACAAGAAAAAAAAAGGAAAGGGAAAAAACAAAATAAAAACAACCAACTACCTGAAATCACAGAACTTTGGAAGTTCAGAAAAACGTCTCTCCTATAACTCGGTTTGAAGTCCATTCGCTTAAATCTCTTTTTTTTTTTCCTCGTTTTTTTGTGGGTTTTTTTTTTGTTTTTCTCTTATTTAAAGCCAGTTCCTAACAGTAGGTTTGTTTTTTTTTTTTGTGGGTTTTTTTGTTTTTTGTGTTTTATCCACCTCGTGCCAACCTCCCCAGCAGCGATGCCAGCCCGTCCCTGCTCTCCCAGCACCCCGGGGTGGGCGGCTCCGTGGGCAGCTGGGCTCGGTGAGGGGGCAGCTCCGTGTCCCCCACCCCGTTCCGTGTGGTTTTTTTGTTTTTATTTTAGGGACGGCCACCCCCGCAGAGTCCCCGGCGCGCCGCGCGTGGCTCCAGAAGACAGAATCGGATAAGAAGGCATCAAAGTTCCCCTCCGCAAGCACCGCCAAGGCTCGGCCCTCATCCCAGCTCTCCCTTCCGCCGCCGCCCTCACTTCCTCCGGTCCTTCTGCTTGCGCTCGGGGCGCCGCGGCTGCGGCTCGGCGGGCGCGGGCGCGCGCGGGATCAGCAGCACGCTGCCGTCGCTGCCGTACTGCAGCGCGTAGCGGCTGGGCGAGTAGGGCCGGCCCTGCTCGTCCCGCAGCCGCCCAAACACCTCCTGGTACAGGCTCTGCACCTTCTGCTTCATCTGCCGGATGGATTTGAGGAACTCCACCTTCTCCCTGAGCAGTTTGGACTTGTCTCGCTGCAGCTCCTCCACGTCGCGCTCCAGGTTGAGGATGGTGTCCAGCTTCCTCTTGCGGCAGTTCTGCGCCGCCATCTTGTTCTTGCCGCGCCGGCGGATGTCGCGGATGAGGCTGAGCTGCGCCTCGCTCAGCTGGTACTTGGACAGGAGCTCGTTGAACTCCTCCACGGGCAGGTTGATGATTTTGTCGTTGGTGAAGGGGATCTTCATGGCCCTGGCGCGGTGCTCGTCGCGGCTCAGCTGCTTGTCCAGCAGCTCCGACGGTTTCTCCTTGCCGCTCTTCTTGCCGGCGCCGGGCGCTTTGGGCTCCTCGGGGTCCAGCGTGCCCGGGGCCATGTTGTAGGTGTGGTTGTGGCCGACGTGCTCCAGGTAAGGCAGGTAATGGAGCTGCGCCGGGTCCTGGTAGCTCATGCGGCAGAACTTGCTGTACTCTGGCTGGTAGCCAACCGCCCCTTCCGCCTCCTCAAAGTCCACGTTCTCCGAGTCCGAGCTGTAGCCCACGGCGCCTTCCTCGGAAAACGAGGAGGAGGAGGACGAGGAGGAGGAAGAGGACGACGAGGACGAGGCTTCGGAGCTGCTCAGGGACGCGGGGCTGTGGCCGGAATCCAGGGAAAGACCTGAGTCGGAATCGAACTCCTCTTCCAGCTGCGAGGCCTGCACGGGGTTGAAGCCCTCCTCGATGGCCAAGTCCATCAGGCTGATCTCATCCAGCATGGCCTCGTCCAGGAGCCCTCCCAGCGGGTCGGGCAGCTCGGGCGCCGCCGTCTCGTTGCCGGTGCCGTTCATGTGGGGCGGGAAGAAGATCCCGCTCAGGTTGGTGGAGCCGAAGGTGCCGCTGAGGCCGGTGGAGTTGTCGGGCGCCAGCTGCAGCAGGGCCGAGCCGCCCGCCATGGACGAGGGGCTCTCCATGTCGGGGCTGAAGAGGGAGAAGTCCTGGGAGCAGCCGCCCAGCGAGGCCTGATGCAGGCTGACGTTGTGGTTGATGGGCGTGCCGGGCGCCAGGCTGTAGTTGGACACCAGCAGGTCCCCGCCGGTGCCGCCGTAGAGGCTCTCGGCGCCGGTGCCGTTCACCTCCATGGCCTGCAAGAGACACGGCGGGCACGGCTGGGCGGGGGAGCCCCGGGGCCTCCAGAGCCCACGGGAGAGCTCGGGGACAGCTTGGGGACAGCTTGGGGACAGCTCGGGGACAGCATGGGGACAGCTCAGGGATGCCAGAGGGACTGTGTCACCACAGTGTCACCGCACAGGCCAAGACGTGAGGTGACACGGCCACACCTGGAGGGACAAGGAGCCTCCAGAGCCCACGGGAGAGCTTGGGGACAGCTCGGGGACAGCACGGGGGCAGCGCGGTGTCACCGCACAGGCCAGGACATGAGGTGACAAAGCCACACTTGGAGGGACAAGGAGCCTCCAGAGCCCACAGGAGAGCTTGGGGACAGCTTGGTGTCACCGCACGGGCCAGGACATGAGGTGACACAGCCACACCTGCAGGGACAAGGAGCCTCCAGACCCCACGGGAGAGGTCAGGGACAGCTTGGGGACAGCTCGGAGACAGCTCGGTGTCACCAGTGTCACCGCACGGGCCAGGACGCGAGGTGACACGGCCACACCTGGAGGGACAAGGAGCCTCCAGACCCCACGGGAGAGCTCAGGGCAGCTCGGTGTCACCGCGGTGTCACCGCACGGGCCAGGACGCGAGGTGACACAGCCACACCTGCAGGGACAAGGAGCCTCCAGACCCCACGGGAGAGGTCAGGGACAGCTTGGGGACAGCTCGGGGACAGTTCGGTGTCACCAGTGTCACCGCACGGGCCAGGACGTGAGGTGACACGGCCACACCTGGAGGGACAAGGAGCCTCCAGACCCCACGGGAGAGCTCGGGGACAGCGCGGGGACAGCTCGGGGATGCCACAGGGACTGTGTCACCGCACAGGCCAGGACGCGAGGTGACACGGCCACACCTGCAGGGACACAGCCCTCCCGGAGCTCACCTGCATCTCCATGATGGACATCAGGTCCTGCCACTGCTGCTCCAGGTCGAAGGGTGACTCGGGGTCGGCCAGCAGAGGGGACAGCAGGCCGGGGGAGCCGCCCGGAGCCCGGCTCTGCCCGGGCACGGCTTCGCTCAGCGCAGAGACATCCGCGGCTGGGAACTGAGCACGGCACGCGTCAGGAGGGGACGCTCAGGAATGCTCAGGAATGCTCAGGAATTCTCAGGAATGCTCAGGGATTCTCAGGGATGCTTGGGGATTCTCAAGGATGGACACTCAGCGGTGACCAGGGATGCTCAGGGACACTCGGGGACGATCAGGGAGGGACACTCAGAGATGCTCAGGGATGCTCGGGGATGCACAGGGACACTCGGGAACGCTCAGGGATTCTCAGGAATGATCAGGGAGGCACAGGGGATGCTCAGGGATGCTCAGGAATGGACACTCAGAGATGACAGAGATGTTCAGGGACGATTGGGAATGCTCAGGGATTCTCCAAGATTCTCAGGGATGCACAGGGGATGCTCAGGGACGCTCAGGGATTCTCTGGGAGTCTCAGGAATGCTCAGGGATGCACAGGAGATGCTCAGGGATGCAGCCACCCCCCCCAGCCCAGCGTCCTTCCCACCCTCTTCGCCACGAACTAACGAGCAGCAAAGCCAGGAGGCTTTAATTAACAGCAGCCCGCCCTCCCCGGGTGGTTCCACAGGACGCCTGGAGCCTCCCAGAGCAGCCAAACCCACTCTGCTGCTGCGGGAGGCAGGGAGAGCCCGGGGTGCAGCCCTGGGCTCACCTCGGAATTGTCCCCGAAGGGGAAGGTGGCCTCCAGCAGCCTAAGGCACTCCTCCAGGGACAGGGCAGTCTGGTCCTCCGCACCGGGCACCTGCGGGGAGAGCACACACGCACCGGGAGCCGCGGGCTCGGGAGGTGCTGCCGAGGAATCGGCTCCCTTCCGGCAGGGCTGGAGCGCAGCGCATCCGAAAAGGAGCCAGAGCCCCACCCAGCGCTCCTGAGCTGGCTCCATCCCCCTGCTCCGGGCTACGGGAAAGCGCTGCCGGCCAGCCTCCTGTCCCTGCTGTCCCCTCTGTCCCTGCCAGCCAGGCTCCTGTCCCCTCTGTCCCTGCCGTCCCCTCTGTCCCTGCCAGCCCCTCTGTCCCTGCCGGCCAGCCTCCTGTCCCTGCTGTCCCCTCTGTCCCTGCCAGCCAGGCTCCTGTCCCCTCTGTCCCTGCCGGCCCCTCTGTCCCTCCTGGCCCCTCTGTCCCTCCTGGCCCCTCTGGCCAGCCTCCTGTCCCTGCTGTCCCCTCTGTCCCTGCCGGCCAGGCTCCTGTCCCTGCCATCCCCTCTGTCCCTGCCATCCCCTCTGTCCCTGCCATCCCCTCTGTCCCCTCTGTCCCTGCTGTCCCCTCCGGCCACGCAGGCCAGGGGCGCTCTGCCCACCTGGGCAAACCCTGCTGCCCACCTGGGCAGGCCCTGCTGCTGCTGCTGCTGCAGGAGGGCCCCGCGCAGGCACGGGCACAGCCCGAGGCCCCGGGAGCGCAGCCCCCGCCCGGCCGGCCCAGGGGCGTTACCTGCGCAGGGAAACTCTCCCCGGTCTCTCCATCAACTAGCGGGATTCTATCCAAGACCTCATTCCCTGCACTCCTCCAGCTGTCCCCGCGCTCCCTCCCATCGCTCAGCTCTTTGTCCACTTCGCTCTCTTTCTGCCGGTGGCTGTAGTCAAAAATCTCTCGCCCAGCGCCGAGATCGATATCCTGTCTCCACAGGATGTCAATCAAATCGATGTCCTGCAAGACAGACCACATTTCCTTCAGCCCCCCGGCCCGCAGGGGGGACTCCGCACCCCGCGGCCCCTCCCCGGGGACCCCCGCCCGGCCCGCAGCCCACCCGCCGGGCGCCCCGGGGCCGCCGCCGGTGCCGGGGCTCGGGAGCGCCGCGGGCCGGGCGGGAGCGGCTCTGCGGGCTCCGCATGGCCGGCGCTGCCCTGCCCGCCGCCCATGGCCGCCCGCCCGCCGCCGGGGGAGGCGGCGGGGGCCGCCCGGGCCCGCGTCGCGGCGGTGGCTGCGCCGTGCCCGCCTTGCATCAGCCCGTGGTGCCATCCCGGCATTTGCATAAGGGGTGGGGTGGCAGGAAAATCCCCGCATTCCCACCCACCTGATGCAACTTGAGCCGCCGCCGCCGCCGCTCCGCCGGGCCCCTGCCCGCCGCCCGCCGCCACCGGGCTGCCCGCGGCGCCCCCGGGCCCCTCCCGCAGCCCCCCGCTCCTCGGGGCGGCCCCGGTACCTTTCTCATGTCCCCAGCTGCCGCCCGGGCCGCGGCGCACGCCGATCATGGTCCCCGGGGGAGGAAGAGGAGGAGGAGGCGGCGGCGGGGCGGGCTGGCCGGGGCGCGGCGCCGCGCACGCATCGCCGGCCGGGGCGGCGGCGGCAGCGGCGGGGGGAGCCGCGCTCCGCTCCGCCCCACCGGCCACAGGTGCCCGCGCGGCCCCGCTGCGGCGGCAGCAGCCGCCCCCGCCCCCGGTGCGGCGGATGCTGCTGTGGCTGCGGCGGCGGCCCCCGGGCGGGCGGCGGGGCCGGGAGGGGCTCGGGAGGGACCGGGAGGGGCTCGGGACGGACCGGGAGGGGCTCGGCGGGGCCGCCCCCCCCCATCCCTCCCCCCGCCGTTCCCGGCTGCGGCGGCCGCCAAGCCCCGCCCCCTCCGCCAGGCCACGCCCCCGCCCTGCCGGGATGCGGCGCTCCCGGGCCACGCCCCGTCCGCCGATGGCCCCGCCCCGCCCCGGGCGGTGGTCGCGACCAATCAGCGCCAATGGGGGCCGCCGCCCTGCCCAATCAGCGCCGGCGGGGGCCGCCCGCTCAACCAATCAGCGCCCGCGGGGCGCCCACCGGGCCGCGCCCCCGCCCTGGCGCAGCGGGGCCGCCCCCCCCACCCCCCCCGGCCCCGCCCGCACCGCACCGGGAATGGGGAACGGGGGGGGGCGGGGAGCACCGGGACCCCCGGCCCGGGAACCGACACAGCCCGGGGTCACCTTGGCCCCGTCCCCCGGGACAGTCCGGCCCGGAGTGCGCGACCCCCGGCGAGGCCCGTCCCCTCCTCCCCGCGGTGCTCCCGGGCACGCCCCGGCTCCGGTAACCGCGGCCAAGTGTAAGGAGATCCCCGCACCGGGGCGGGGGGGTGACGGCGCTGAGCCCCCGCAGCTCATCACATGCCCCACGTATTTTTATCCTCGTGTTGTGGAAACGGCCCCGGGCACGGAGCCTCCGCCGCCCTCCCCACCCCCAATGCTGCAGAGGGAAGCGCTGGGATTTAATCCCAGCTTTGTCTTTAACCCCGGCTCATAATGGGCATTTTTTTATCCGTGGGATAAAAATCAAGTGGATTTCATAATTCCCCTGAACCCCCTCCCCCCGCCGCGCCCCGCCCGCTCTCCGGGTGCTGCAACGCCCAAAAAAATGAAAAAAAAAAAAAAATCCCGCACAGCATTCCCGGAGCGAGCTCCAGCTTCTTCCCGAAATTATTTATATCGCCCGTATTCCCCCGGCAAGGTCGCGCCTGGGCCGCGCACAACCCACCGGGAGTCGCAATGTGCCAGGAAAAGTCATGGAAAAATTTCCATCCCTGCCCCCGGAGCCATCCGCAGCTCCATCCCCGCCCGGGCCGGCGGGGACAGCCCCGGGGCTCCCTGGAGGATCCCGCGGGAGGATCTGCGGCTGCTCCGCGTTCTCCGGGGAGTCAGGGGGAAAAATCCCACCCTGAAAGCGAAAAAAAAATAAAAAAAATCCACCCCGAAATGTGAAAATGTGGGAGCAGCGAGTGGGGGAGGAGGAGGAGGGCGCCGGGATGGGCTGAGAGTGACGTGGGAGGCAGACGGGATTTCCTGGAGCGACAGCGGCTCCGGCTCCTGTCCGGTCCGGGGGAAATCGGGGAAAATCAGGGGAAATCGGGGAAAAATCAGGGGAAATCGGGGAAAAAATCAGGGGAAATCGGGGAAAAAATCAGGGGAAATCGGGGAAAAATCAGGGGAAATCGGGGAAAAAATCAGGGGAAATCGGGGAAAAAATCAGGGGAAATCGGGGAAAAAATCAGGGGAAATCGGGGAAAACAGAGCCCTCCTGTCCGGCCACGGTTTGGGGGAAATCGGGGAAAATCAGGGGAAATCGGGGAAAAATCAGGGGAAACAGAGCTCTCCTGTCCGGTCTGGGGGAAATCGGGGAAAAATCAGGGAAATCGGGGAAAACAGAGCCCTCCTGTCCGGCCACGGTCAGGGGGAAAATCAGGGGAAATCAGGGGAAAAATCAGGGAAAACAGAGCCTTCCTGTCTGGCACGGGTTTAGGGGAAAATCAAGAAAAAGAGCCCTGAGAGCGAGCGGGGATGGGCAGAGCCGGGATCGGGGGAAATCATGGAAAATAGCCCTGAGGATAAGCGGGGATGGGCAGAGCCGGGATCGGGGTAAATCACGGACCACAGCCCTGAGGATAAGCGGGGATGGGCAGAGCCGGGATTGGGGTAAATCACGGACCACAGCCCTGAGGATGAGCGGGGATGGGCAGAGCCGGGATTTGGGGTAAACCACGGACCACAGCCCTGAGGATAAGCGGGGATGGGCAGAGCCGGGATTTGGGGTAAATCACGGACCACAGCCCTGGTCCGGGCGGGGATGGGCAGAGCCGGGATTTGGGGTAAATCACGGACCACAGCCCTGGTCCGGGCGGGGATGGGCAGAGCCGGGCTCGGGGAAGGCGCGGCCGCAGGATCTCCCCGATCCCAGCCCGGTTCCCCTCCAGGCCCGCGGAGAGCAGCAGCAGCTCCCGGCCGCTCCCCCGAACCCCCAGACCCGATCCCGGGAAAGCTCCGGGAATCCCGAACTGGGGAAGGGCGGTGGAGGCTGCCAGGAGTGACCCTGCACAGGCTGGGATCCCCCGATCCCTCCCGAGGCTGGGATCGCCTCCCCGGATCCCCCGATCCCTCCCGAGGCTGGGATCGCCTCCCCGGATCCCCCGATCCCTCCCGAGGCTGGGATCGCCTCCCCAGATCCCCCGATCCCTCCCGAGGCTGGGATCGCCTCCCCGGATCCCCCGGTCCCTCCCGAGGCTGGGATCGCCTCCGGGACCCGCTGGGGACGGCACAGATGCGGCCCCTCGGCCCCGTGTGACCCCTCCGGCAGCGCCAAGGTCACCGCTGCCACCCCCGAGCGGGATTTTCCCCCGGGAAATCCCTGGAAAACGCGCGGGGAAAGCGGGAATGCGTTCCCAGGGCCTCCTGCAGCATCTCCAGCTCTGCCTGTGCAGCGCTCCCCACACCCATCCCCGCTACACAGCCCTGCAAGGACCTGCGGGCACTGACAGCCCCGCTGCACCGCCCTGCAAGGACCTGCGGGCACTGACAGCCCCGCTGCACCACCCTGCAAGGACCTGCGGGCACTGACAGCCCTGCTGCACCGCCCTGCAAGGACCTGCGGGCACTGACAGCCCCTCTGCACCGCCCTGCAAGGACCTGCGGGCACTGACAGCCCCGCTGCACCACCCTGCAAGGACCTGCGGGCACGGGCCGGCACTGACAGCCCCGCTGCACAGCCCTGCAAGGACCTGCGGGCACTGACAGCCCCGCTGCACTGCCCTGCAAGGACCTGCGGGCACAGGCCGGCACTGACAGCACCATTCCATAGACCTGAAAGGACCTGCGGGCACGGGCCAGCACTTACAGCCCCATTCCATAGACCTGCAAGGACCTGACGATGTAGATCACCACTGACCACGACCCATTCCTTGACCCTGAAAGGACCCAAGGATCAGCACTGACCACTACCATTGCACAGCCCTGGAAGGACCCAAAGCCATGCAACCACCACTGACACCCGCACTCCTTGACCCTGGAAGGTCCTGAAATCAGCAATCACCACTGACATCACCTCAACAACCCTGAAAGGACCTGAGGACATGGATCAGCACTGACACCCCCATTCCCTGACCCTGGAAGGACCTGAGGACACAGATCAGCACTAACATAGCCCTGGAAGGACCCAAGGCCATGGAACCACCACTGACACCCCCATTCCTTGACCCTGGAAGGACCCAAGGCCATGGAACCACCACTGACACCCCGGTTCCACAACCCTGAAAGGACCTGAGGACATGGATCAGCACTGACACCTCCATTCCTTGATCCTGGAAGGACCCAAGGCCACGGAACCATTCCCTGCCCCTGGCAGGACCCAAGGCCTCAGAACCGTTCCCTGCCCCTGGAAGGACCCAAGGCCCCAGAACCATTCCCTGCCCCTGGCAGGACCCAAGGCCCCAGAACCATTCCCTGCCCCTGGCAGGACCCAAGGCCCCAGAACCATTCCCTGCCCCTGGCAGGACCCGAGGCCCCAGAACCGTTCCCTGCCCCTGGCAGGACCCGAGGCCCCAGAACCATTCCCTGCCCCTGGCAGGACCCGAGGCCCCAGAACCGTTCCCTGCCCCTGGCAGGACCCGAGGTCCCAGAACCGTTCCCTGCCCCTGGCAGGAGCCGAGGCCCCAGAACCGTTCCCTGCCCCTGGCAGGACCCGAGGCCCCAGGGCAGCCCTGCCAGAGCACAGCAGCAGCTCCGGGGCTGCAATCGCATCCCGGCCTTGCCAAAGGTCACGGCTCAGGCAGGAAAACCAAAAACACAAAAACCCAAAAACCCCTCCCAGAGCAGGAGAGCCCGGGCAGGTGGGAGGGAACTGAGAGGGGGACTGGATCCTGGGAAGGAAAACCAAGAGAGGGACTGGACACTGGGGAGAGAAATCGAGAGAGGAACGAGTCCTGGGGAGGAAAATTGAGAGAGGGACCAGCTCTTGGAGATTAAAATTGAGGGGCTGGATTCTGGGAGGGAAACCGAGAGAGGGACTGGATTCTGGGGAAGGAAACTGAGAGAGGGACTGGATTCTGGGAGGGAAAATTGAGAGGGACTGGATTCTGGGAGGGAAAATTGAGAGAGGGACTGGATTCTGGGAAGGGAAACGAAGAGAGGGGCTGGCTCTTAGGGGGGAAAATTGAGAGAGGGACTGGATTCTGGCCGGGCTCCAGCCCAGCAGCCCCACACCTGCTGCACACCTGGGCCAGGGCTCTTTCCCAACCCTGTTTATTCCCCAGCTGGGCCGATGCTTTCCCAATCCCCGGAGTCACGCGGGGCCCCGGCTCCTTCCCCCTCCTTCCACCGCTCCTCTGGAGCCAGAACGGAGCAGACAAAAAGAGAAAACCACCCCGGAGCGCTGAAACCGAGCCGTGCTTCGGGATTGCGACACCGCCATTCCCTGACCCTGCAAGGACCCGAGGCCATGGAACCATTCCCTGACCCTGCAAGGACCCAAGGCCACGGAACCATTCCCTGACCCTGGAAGGACCCAAGGCCACGGAACCACCACTGACACCCCCATTCCTTGATCCTGGAAGGACCCAAGGCCACGGAATCACCACTGACACCTGCATTCCTTGATCCTGGAAGGACCCAAGGAACCACCACTGACACCCCCATTCCATAACTCTGAAAGGACCCAAGGCCACGGAACCACCACTGACACCCCCATTCCTTGATCCTGGAAGGACCCAAGGCCACGGAACCATCACTGACACTCCCATTCCCTGACCCTGCAAGGACCCAAGGCCATGGAACCACCACTGACACCTGCATTCCATAACTCTGAAAGGACCCAAGGCCACGGAATCACCACTGACACCCCCATTCCCTGACCCTGCAAGGACCCAAGGCCACGGAACCACCACTGACACCTGCATTCCCTGCCCCTGGCAGGACCCGAGGCCCCAGGGCAGCCGGGCTGTGCCGTGACCAGGGCAGCCCTGCCAAAGCACAGCAGCAGCTCCGGGGGCTGCAATCGCATCCCAAGAACCTCCCCAAAGGTCACAGCTCAGGCAGCAAAACCAAAACCACCCACAACCACCAAAACAAAACAACCTGTCCCCTACCTCCTTGGTGAGATCGGCGTTGGCGGGCGCTGCCACGGCCCCCAGATCCTCCAGCTCGTCCCCGAATCCCTGCTCGGCGCCGCTCTCCCGCACGGCGCCCTCGGCCGTGCCACCGTCCTGCTGCCCGCCGGGCACGGCGCCCTCGGCGTCGCGGTGCACCAGCCACGCGCTCACCTGGGCGCTGGGCACCTGCAGCCGGTCCAGGGCCCTCACCTGGCTGAGCAGGCGGCGGGCGCCGAGGTAGGAGTGCAGCTCGACGCTCTTGGGGTGGATGCCATAGCCGTCCAAGGTGTTGCGCAGGTTGTGGAACTGCGTCTGCGTGTAGGCCGAGCTCTGGCCCAGGATGATCTCGCGCAGCGGCGGCAGCTGAGGGTTCAGGTAGGTGTCCACGTCCACGCGCACGCCCAGCAGGCTCAGCAGGATGGTGAACTGGATGAGGCCTTCCGTGAAGTATTTCTTCAGGGAGAGCATCTCTGCGGGGACGGGGGGACAAAAAAATGGGGTGGGGGAGCGAGGGGTGAGGGTGGGGATGCACACAGAGGAGATGGGGGTGGTCAGAGGAGGTGGGGATGCCCAGACAGGAGCTGGGGGTGCCCAGACAGGAGCCAGGGATGCTCAGAGGAGCTGGGAATGCTCACACAGGAGATGAGGATGCCCCCAGAGGAGCCGGGGATGCCCCCAGAGGAGCCGGGGATGCCCCAAGAGGAGCCGGGGATGCCCCAAGAGGAGCCGGGATGCCCCCAGAGGAGCCGGGGATGCCCCCAGAGGAGCCGGGGATGCCCCCAGAGGAGCCGGGGATGCCCCAAGAGGAGCCGGGGATGCCCCAAGAGGAGCTGGGGATGCCCCAAGAGGAGCTGGGGATGCCCCCACAGGAGCTGGGAATGCCCAAACAGGAGCTGGGAATGCTCTCACAGGAACTGGGAATGCTCTCACAGGAACTGGGAATGCCCACAGGAGCTGGGAATGCCCACGGGAGCTGGGAATGCTCTCACAGGAACTGGGAATGCCCAAACAGGAGCTGGGAATGCCCAAACAGGAGCTGGGAATGCCCAAACAGGAGCTGGGAATGCTCAAACGGGAGCTGGGAATGCCCACGGGAGCTGGGAATGCTCTCACAGGAACTGGGAATGCCCAAACAGGAGCTGGGAATGCCCAAACAGGAGCTGGGAATGCCCAAACAGGAGCTGGGAATGCTCAAACGGGAGCTGGGAATGCCCACGGGAGCTGGGAATGCTCTCACAGGAACTGGGAATGCCCAAACAGGAGCTGGGAATGCCCAAACAGGAGCTGGGAATGCCCAAACAGGAGCTGGGAATGCCCAAACAGGAGCTGGGAATGCCCAAACAGGAGCTGGGAATGCCCAAACAGGAGCTGGGAATGCCCAAACAGGAGCTGGGAATGCTCTCACACGAACTGGGAATGCCCATGGGAACTGGGAATGCTCTCACAGGAGCCGGGTGAAGCCTCCACAACAGGTTGGGTGGGTTTGGCTTTGCTCTGCCCCACTTTCCAACAGGATCGGCTCTGCCGTTCAGGGCAGGGCCACAAACCGGGATAAAAGCCTAAAGAACGCTCGCGGGGTTTTTAGTTCAACGGGGCTTGGTTTTGCTCTGGAAAAGCAGGGAATTTATGCGTGGAGAAGTGGAGAAAATCAGAGTTTAAACCTGGGAACTCTCGCCAGCAGCTCCACCCTCGCCTTTCCCTTTTGTTTTTATCGCGCAGACCACGCGGGGACGCGGAATTCCATGTGACTTACTGTCCCGAAACTCCACATGCAGCGGCTTCCTGTGTCCCCCCGCAGCTCCCCACGCTCCGGGACGGGCTCTGCTCCTTCCAGCAGCTCCTCCTTCCCTTCTTTCTCCCGCTCCTTTCCCTCTTCTGCTCCCGACGCTTTTTGGAGGAGCCTTTTATGAGTCAAAGGTCCCGAGCATGGGAAGGTCCAAAGACTCCTCCGCTCCCGGCTGCGATTTCATCAGCAGCTGAAATGTAACCAGAGAGCAAACACGGTAACACCGGGGCACCACCCTGCTCGCACGGCGCACAAAACCCCGCACAAAACGAGGGCATTCGGCCGGAATTGCCCATTTATTTCCCTGCCTCGCCCGAGTTACCTTCGCCGACAGCACCGTCCGCGCTCGCCCTGCCCGAGCTATTCTTAGGCTGGTGCGTCAACTTCCCGCTGGCCGGAGGAGCCCGGCTCGCTGTGCCCGCTCAGCGCCGCTCCCCGGCGGGGCCAGGGGGATTCCAGAGCCCCGGGAGCGCCCCCGGGCCCGCCCCGCTCCCACCGCCCGCAGCGCCGGGGCGGCTCCCGCCGTGCGGGGAGAGCCCTGCCCTGGGGGGACCCCGAGCTCGGGGCACCCCGAGGGGCCTGGGGGTGTCCCCGATTTGGGGGGGGTGTCCCCGATTTTGGGGAGGGGTCCCCGATTTGGGGAGGGGTCCCCGATTTTGGGGGGTCCCACGTGCGCTCCCGTCCCCTCCTGCCGGGGCCCTTTAAGGCCCCACGTGACCTCGCCCCCCCCCACACCCCGCGCGGCCACGTGACCCCGCCCCACCCGCGCGCGCGCTCCCGCGGCCTCGCCGTCCCCCTCAGCGCCGCCCGCCCCGCCCCGCGCAAGCCGCCGCCGCCGCCCCCGCGGCCTCCGCACGCCAACCCCCCACCGCCAGCACTCTCCGCCACGGATCCGCCCCCGCCGGTACCCGCCGGGCTCCGCCACCGCTCCGGCCCCGCCGCCGCCGCCGCCGCCGCTCCCCGCCCCGGCCCGACCGCCCCCCCCCGCCCGCCTCGCGCGGCGCCGCCGCCAATCACCGCCCGCCCAGGGGAGGCGGGAGCAAGGCCCGGACCAATGGGACGCGGGCAGCGGAGAGGTGCTCCCGCCTCCCCGGCGCCTCTTTGATTGGCAGGAGAGCTGACCAATGTGCATGCGAGAAGGCGCGGGCGGCCGTCGCGCTCGGCGCAGCTGAACCAATGGGAAATGAGAAGCGGGGATGCGCGGCTCGCCCCGCAGTGCGGTTCATTGACAGCACAGCCGCCCAATGGCGCGCAAAGCCCTCACTGAGTGACAGCAGCGTGAACCAATGAGCCGACGCTCAGCATCCGCGCGCTTGAGTGACAGCAGCGCGCACCAATCGCTGCAGGGCCGCGGCCCCGCCCTTCGCTCCGCAGCGGTTGCCACGGCAACGGGCGCCCCGGGCCCTCAGCGGGGCGAGGCCGCCATGGCGGGGCCGCTCCCGGCGGGGTCTGAGGAGGCCGCGCCGGGGCCGGGAGCCGCTCCCGAGGGGCCTCCTCAGCCTTGCTTCCCTCTGGAGCACCGCGAGGCCCACCCAGGGCCGCCACAGGCCTTGGCGAGGGTGATGGTGATGAACGCCGCCCGTCCCCGCGGGGCCCCTGGGGACGCCTGAGGACACCCGAGGACAGTCGTGAGGGAGATCTGGGGGTGCTGCCCGCCCCAGATGCCCTCGGGAGGGAGATATGGGGGTGCTGCCACGGCCATGGCCCCAGGGGTGACACAGGGACAGCCCCAGCCTCGGCCAGGGCCGCTGTTCGGTGATTTTTGGGGTGCTCAAAGGGTCAGGGACAGGCTGTGTCTCTTCCCAAGCACCGCAGCTCTCCCAGGATCTGCTCCCGGCCAGGATCTCCCGCTGGATCTATGGAAAAAGAGGTGGAAAAGCGCTGCTGGCGTCAGGCCCTGTCCTTCCCTTTGCCTCGCAGGGTCATCAACCCCTGCTCCGCCCTAAAACCCCGTAACCCAATTAAACAGCCGCGGGGCAGGGTTCAAACCCCTCGCAGGTCGTTCACCCACATCGATCCACGCGGGATTCCTGCCCGTCCCTGCTCCGGGTGGGATTCCTGCCCGTTTTCCCCTTCCCACACGGATCCCTGCTCCGGGTGGGATTCCTGCCCGTCCTCCCCTTCCCACATGGATCCCTTTGGATTCCTGCCCATTCTCCCCTTCCCACATGGATCTACAAAGGATTCCTATCCCTTCTCCCCTTCCCACGTCGATCCCTCTGGATTCCTGCCCGTTCTCCCTTTCCCACATGGATCCCTGAGGGATTCCTGCCTTTTCTCTCCTTCCCACGTGGATCCCTGAGGGATTCCTGCCTGTTCTCCCCTTCCCACATGGATCCCTGAGGGATTCCTGCCTGTTCTCCCCTTCCCATGTGGATCCCTGAGGGATTCCTGCCCATTCTCCCCACATGGATCTCTGTGAGATTTTTGCCCATTCTCCCTTTCCCACATGGATCCCTGTGGGATTCCTGCCTGTTCTCCCTTTCCCACATGAATCCCTGAAGGATTCCTATCCCTTCTCCCCTTCCCACGTCGATCCACGTGGGATTCCCGCCCATCCCAAATCCCCGGGCAGCACCACCCAGATCCTGCCATTCCTGCCCCTGCCCATCCCAGACACCTCTCCCCTGCCCCAGAAACCTGCCGGGACAAACAGCATGCCACAGAGGATGCTTCATCCACGGGAAAATAAAAACAACACGGAAAAATCAGCGTGGGCTCCCACATCTCCCGGGTTTTCCCAGGTTTTCCAGGCTGTTTGTGCCCCCCAAACCCTGGAGAGATCCAGGGAGACAAAGGAAGGGGTTTGAGAGGCTGGAAGTGCCTGGATCCTGGAGATCAAATCCTCCCTGGGTTGGATTTTGGGGGTGATGCCCACCCTAAACCCATCCTGGATTAGGTTTTGGGGGTCTTGCCCATTCAGGTTGGAGATTTGGGGGAGTTTTCCACCTTAAACCCCCTGGGATGAAGATTTGGGGGAGCTGCCCGCACTAAACCCTCCCTTAGTTGGATTTTGGGGGTGATGCCCACCTTAAACCCCCCCAGGTTGGAGATTTTAGGGGAGTTGCCAACCCTAAATTCCCCTGCGTTGGATTTTAGGGTTGTTTTCCACTCCAAACCCCCCTGGGTTGGATTTTAGGGGTGTTGCCCACCCTAAACCCCCCTGGGCTGGATTTTGGGGTGCTGGCTCTGGGGACACAGGGACGAGTCTGGGGACACCGGGGAGGGTTTTTGGGAGTCTGGAAGTGCCCGGATCCCGGGGATTTCAGGGATTTTTGAGTCACTTTTGCTCTGCCCCAGCTGCTGCCTGTCCCTAATCTCCTGCTGGAGATCAGCCCATGGAACACCCTCTGGAGCCGGGGCGTGCCCGGGAATTGCCCCGGCAGGAGAGAAACCTCCCAAATTCAGAGCTGCCCTTTGGCCCACGGCAGCTGGAACAGAAGATTTGGGGGTATTTTCCACCCTAAACCCACCCAGATTGAAGATTTGGGAATATTTTCCACCCTAAACCCACCCACGTTGAAGATTTGGGGGTATTTTCCACCCTAAACCCACCCACGTTGAAGATTTGGGGGTATTTTCCACCCTAAACCCACCCAGATTGAAGATTTGGGGGTATTTTCCACCCTAAACCCACCCACGTTGAAGATTCGGGGATATTTTCCACCCTAAACCCACCCACGTTGAAGATTTGGGGGTATTTTCCACCCTAAACCCACCCACGTTGAAGATTTGGGGGTATTTTCCACCCTAAACCCACCCACGTTGAAGATTTGGGGGTATTTTCCACCCTAAACCCACCCACGTTGAAGATTTGGGGTATTTTCCATCCTAAACCCACCCAGATTAAAAAATTGGGGTTATGCCCATTTCAAAGCCCCCTACAGGTTGGACATTTTGGGTGTGTTGCCCACACTAAACCCTCCTTTGGTTGGATTTTGGGGGTGTTTTCCACCCTAACCACCCCCCAGGCTGGAGATTTAGGGGTGTTGTCACTCTAAACCCTCCCTGGGATGGAGATTTGGGGATGTTGCCCACCTTAAACCCCCCTAGGTTGAAGATCTGAGGAAGTTGCCCACCCTGGGTTGGAATTTGGGGGTGTTTTCCACCCTAAAGCCCCTCTAAATTGGAGATTTGGGGCTGTTTTCCACCCTAAACACCCCCAGGCTCAATTTTGGGGGTGTTTTTCACCCTAAATCCCCTTTAAATTGGAGATTTGGGGCTGTTTTCCACCCTAAACACCCCCAGGCTCAATTTTGGGGGTGTTTTCCACCCTAAATCCCCTTTAAATTGGAGATTTGGGGCTGTTTTCCACCCTAAATCCCCTCCCCAGGGAAAAGGGGGTGTCTGACAGCCCCCCAAACCCCTCCCGTGCCTCCCCAGGCCCTGGGCACTTTCCAGCTGGGAACCCGAGCCGGGCTGTCCCTCCCGGGTTATTTTTAGTGTCCCCAAGACCATCTGGGGACAGCTGGCCCTGTCCCCGTGCCCACCTCGTGCCACTGAGGGGGGGCGCGGAGCCCCTGCCCCATTTTTATCCCCCCAGGAAAACGCTCCAGCCCCCCAAAAATTAAAGCAAGCAAGGAAAAAATTGGGGTGCGACGGGTGAATCGCTGGAATTTTCCAGGCTGGGAGAGGTCACGGGATGGGAACAGGGACACGGAGGGGTCGGAATTATTCGGTCCTACGGACCCCACCCCACATTGGGATCACCCATTGAGGGTTTGCCCCTTTCCCGGGTAACCCCAAACCCTGCAGAGCCCCCAAGCCTGCCCAGGTCCCCCCAGCCCTCCATGGCCCCCCATGGGACCCCCAAAATCCGCCCCTGCTCCCCCCAAAACGCCCGCGCCCTTCTGTCCCGACGCGCCTTGCGACACCGGGCCTTCATTTGCATAGCCCCGCCCCAAATACACACCTACATCCTAATAAGGCGCGTGGCCACGCCCACTCCCGCCTTAGCCCCGCCCCTCGTGCCCCGCCCCGGCTCGCGCGTTCGCGGTCCTGCAGCGCCCCCTGCCGGCGGCTCTGGAGCAGCGCGCGGGGTCCGCCCTGACCCCCCCCCAAATCAGGGACCCCCCTCTGGGACCCCCACCCTGAGCCCCCCAAACCCGGAACCCCCCGGGACCCCCGCCCTGACCCCCCAAACCCGGAACCCCCCGGGACCCCCGCCCTGACACCCCAAACCCGGACCCCCCCTCCCCTGGGACCCCCTCCCTGACCCCCCCCCAAATCGGGGACCCCCCCAAATCGGGGACCCCCCTCTGGGACCCCACCCTGAGCCCCCCAAACCCGGAACCCCCCGGGACCCCCGCCCTGACACCCTAAACCCGGACCCCTCCTCTGGAACCCCTCCCTGACCCCCCAAACCCGGACCCCTCCTCCCCTGGGACCCCCTCCCTGACCCCCCCCCCCAAATCGGGGACCCCCCCTCTGGGACCCCCACCCTGACACCCCAAACCCGGAACCCCCCGGGACCCCCGCCCTGACACCCCAAATCAGGGACCCCCGGGACCCCCGCCCTGACACCCCAAACCCGGACCCCTCCTCTGGGACCCCCACCCTGAGCCCCCCAAATCAGGGACCCCCCCCAATGCACCCCTTCCCCCACACCCCCTGCCCCTCCTGTGCTCACCCGCACCCCAAAGTTGTCCCCCCAAAACCGCGAGTGACACCCCAAACTCTGGGGGCTTCGGGGGGGCGGGCATTGATGGGTGGGACCCCCCCAGGGCCGGGCGGGGCTCCCGTGTGCCCCCGGGGGGACCCACAGATGTCACCGCAGCTGAGACCCCCCCAAAAACCTTCCTGTGACCCCTGGGTGTCCCCTGGCCTGGATGTCACCCCCGCAAAGGGTGACAAAGCCACCTCCCCAAACCCGCGCTCGGGGTCCCACCCTGGGGTGACATCCCCGGGTCCCTGGCGGGGACCTCCAAACCGGAGGCACCCGGGGGTGGCTCAGGGCACGAAGCTGCTGTCCCCTCCTGTCCCCTGCTGTCCCCGCGGGGTGTCCCCATCCCTGGGGGACTCCGTGTCCCCTCTGTCCTCGGGTCCCCCCCGCCCCTCCGCAGCCCGAGAACAAAGAGGAGGAGGAGGAGGAGGAGCGCGAAGGCCCCGCGGTGACAGCTGGTGCCCCGCGGGTGACACGGGGACAAAGGAGCGGCTGCGGGGACAAAGGGGCCGAGCGGGGAGGGGACAGGGCCGGGGGACACCGGGGACACCGGGGACACCGGGACACCGGGGACACAGCACCCACGGCAGCGCGGGGTCACCGGGCAGGGCACGACGGGTCCGGGGTGCCCGGCTGGGGGTGCCCGTTTCGGGTTTGGCTATTTCGGGGTGCCCGTTTTGGGGTGCCTTTTTTGGGGTGCCCGTTTTGCTGTGCCCATTTTGGGGTGTCCGTTCCAGGATGGCTCTTTCCGGATCCCGGTACATTTTGGGGTGTCCGTTTTGGAGTGCTCATTTTGGGGTGCCCATTTTGGGGTGCCCGTTTTGGGGTGCCTGTTTTGGGTTTGGCTATTTTGGGGTCCCGGTACCTTTTGGGGTGCCCATTTTGGGGTACCCGCTTTGGGGTGTCCGTTCCGGGATGGCTCTTTCGGGATCCCGGTACATTTTGGGGTGCCCCTTTTGGGCATGAGCCTCCCCAGCTCATCACACCCACGCGTTTTGGGGGATTCAGCGCCCCCCAAAAAAACAACCCCCGACAATTTTCCCCTCTGCTGTGCCTCGATTGTCCCCTGATCTCCCTTCCCCTCCAAGGAACACCCGGGACCCCCCCAGCATTCGGAACCCCCCAACTGTCAGGGGTGGGCGGCAGCGGGGACAGCGCTGGGACAGATGGAGGGACCTTAATTGGTCATTAAACCCCTCCCTGGCAGGGCAGAGGGAGCAGCAGCCGGCCCGGGGGGAGGTGACACCGCCGGGGTCCCATTCCCGGTCCTGTCCCTGGAGCAAAGCCAGCCCTGAGCCCGCCCCAGGCTGGTGACAGTCACCGCATGGCAGGGACAGCCACCCACCAGCGACCCCGGCTTTTTGAGGGGTCCTTTCTGTCCCCCCGGTCTTTATCCCATCCACCCACGTGTCCCTTTGATCCGTGTCCCCACTTTCCATGTCCCCTCCATCCCCAATCCCAATTTCCCTCCATCCCTGTCCCCACCTCCCGCTCCTGCTCCAGCCCCTGCAGCTCTTTAGGGCAGTTTTGGGGCATTTTGGGGCTGTTTTGGGGCATTTTGGGGCAGTTTTGGGGCATTTTGGGGCTGTTTTGGGGCTATTTTAGTGATTATTTCAGGAGCTGGTTGGGG